>NC_061122.1:83499072-83582213 GCF_002878395.1 Capsicum annuum
CCAACATCTATACTAGTCTGACAAGCCTCTCAGAAAATCAATAAAACTAGCAAGACATTGAGACATACCCCAACTGACTCATACTCAGTTATCAAATGTAAACGATTTCGTGAAACCAACATCAGACATCACATCCTCGGAACATGAGGACTCACCACGACAGAGGATGTAGAACAGCGTGCCCGAAGAATCACTATCAAACCTGGAACTGAGCACCTAAACCTACATTTCGAAAAAATGCAGCCCACATCCGAAGATGTGGGTTAGTACCATGGAAAGGAACCGAGTATATGGGGGTGTATGCAGTTTTATAAACATCATCATCATAAATATTTATAAGAAATATACAGGATGTATGAAAGACTCACATAGCCCGAAGAAAATCACCATAATCATGAGAGGATGAAATAAGTATAATAACAGATATGAGTCATCATATAAATTGTCAATCACTTTCAATTCATCAAGAATATCAATTCTCATAATGTAAATATCATTTAAATCTTTTGAAAGAATAACTTTCACATGTCCACATTCAAATTACTTCACCGTACACCATAGACACAAGGAAACACACACACACTGGGAGATCCTATAACCGACATAAACCATGTGAGCTACATAGAGTCCAACGTACAACTCACATTGGGGAGAGCCGTCCTATCCTTGCCATCGGAGTAGGACTATCAATATCAAATCCACACAAACTAGAGATCACTATATAAATCAGCCTCAGGCTCACTCCTACAGGGGCACGTAGTTCTAGGGAAGTAAGGTCGCTTTATACCTTTCACTCGGTGCTAAATATTTCTCCCAAAATTAGCTTAGATCATTTCAAAGACAATCCACAACAAAATAATTTCAGTAATATATAAATATACATTAGGAGCCATCATGTTTTTTATCTATCAAAATCAACCACGTTGTGGATTTCCTTCAAACTCGAGTTCAAAACAACTCCATTAAGACCGAAAGGTTAAATCATTCAAAATATCTCAAATATTCAACATCAACGTGCTTATAACACACATTTTCTAAAAAAACACAATTTCTAATGGGGATTCACGACCCAAATATCAAAATCATGATAAATATCATTCAAGATTCATGCTTTATATCTCCACACATGTAAATTCATCTTTCAAAATTATAAACATCAAGATATCATAATAATCATCATAAGATATGGGTTTATGCTTCAAATTCGTAAAAATCAAATAAAAGTCATGCCTTTGTAAAAAAAATTACTTTTGGGCACAAGAACGAAAGAGAGTTCTTGTTGAAAAACCCCACATACCTTGAATGATGAACTTTAGATTGATAATCATTTTTGAGATGTTAATCCTGCCTTTGAATGATGGTTCTTGGAGTTCTTGAACTAGGAACTAGAAATGTTAAATAAATTTCCAGAATTAATGGTGAACTTTGGAGGTTCTTGAAGTTGGATGTAGGAGCTTAGGGTTTTATTTTTGAGGGAATTTGATGAAATATAATATATAATGCTTCTAATAGGCTTTAATATAGGGTTTGGATGGATTTTTGGTGAGGGAGGATGACCAAACGCCCCTAAAAATCAAATAATTCTCGAATATGTCCTTTGGTGGACTATTTTGATAGTCTGAAGTAGATCAACCATAACGTTTTACTCCAATATCCAAATTGAATGAAACTAATTTCTTTAGAAAGAGAACTCTCATATATTTTCGTTGATATATAGTATCTTACCCAGATCATTGTGTACGAGGAGTTATGATCATTTGAAGTTGACCTAAAAATTCACTTTCGATAGGCGAAAGTAGATCGACCATAACTTTTTGCTTCGATAGACAAATTGGATGAAACTAATTTCATTGGAAAGAGGATTCGCAGAGCTTTTCATTGATATATAGTAGATTACTCAGATCATTATGTACAAGGAGTTATGATCGTTTAAATTTGGATCAAAAATACGTCAGGCCTCAGTACTTTTTCCTGCACGTTTTACTGTTCACTACTATTCACGGTTCGATCAGAATGTTCATAAATCGTCGCTCGGGTGTTCGTTTTGGATGATCCATATATTTTTAGAAAGCTTATTCGATAATCTACGCAATGGTGGGTCATGATCTAAGATATTCCATACGAAAAATTTATAATTCATTCTAGAAGATATAACCCAACACGTTTACGCACAAAATTTCAACAAAAAATTTCCCCGAGTATTACAGATGATTTGCTAGAAAGTTCTTGGATTGGGAAACTTAATTCTCGATTATCTTGGAAAAAGGCTTGAATCTTGCTTTTGAGAGATGAGTTTGATGGAAACCCTAATCTTGTGGTTGAGAGTGTAAGAAAGGATTTTTGAGATGCTTAACTAAAGAAAAATGGGAAAAATTACACCTCTTTAGGGTTATAAGTCGTGGAAGGTAAAGGAAATGACCAAAATACCCTTATGAAATAAATTCCCTGTTGCTGAAAAATCATAGCTGGCGACCTTCGTGATAGGGCGTCACAAATGTGATAAGCTATCACGAATGTCGTCACTTAGGAGCTGGTTTATGCCTAAGGCTGACGACTTTCGTGATAAGGCGTCACAAATGTGATAAGCTACCACGAATGTCGTCACACTGTTTCCAGCATGATATGCTAGAGTAAAATAGGAATAACTCTTTGCTCTGATATTGAATTTAGGCAAAATTGGTATCGTTGAAAAGCTGATTCAATTATCTATCTGTTGATAGGTCATGAGATCAAAAATTCCAAGTATAATGAGAGATATACTTGTTTGAAGTTGACTATACCAATATCCTTCTCAAGAATTCAATCGGTAAGGAATATTTTAATTCGTCTGATAGCTAGGAGTTATTTGAAGCTTTAATATACATCTAACTTACTCATAAAACTATAAAAGAACCATGATGTACTATGCATGATCTTGGTACACGTCTCTAATATTGGTTTGAATTTTTTGGGGTATTATAATATCTCCCCCTTGGAAACATTCATCCTCGAATGATGACTGCTTGAGAAGGAAGAAAAGATAAAACGAAGAATACACTGATCATGCTCAACTAGCATATAATTTTAGGAATGAATTGAATGCTAAACTGAATATAGACCTACTGAACATGCATATCTAATGCATGACTGATAAGCTGAACTCATGAATGCATGACTGATGTTTAGGTGAACTAAAATTTCTCGCAATAAGAATGCATATTTGATGCTTGATCGCTTGACTGAACTGATACATGATTGCATGATAAGCTATGCACTGATACTTGATACCAATTTTATACTAGAATTTTGAACATGTAACTGAACAAGCTTAAGGAAAATGGTTACCTCGAGCTAAGTCTGAATTAACGGAGAAAAGATGAGGGTACTTGGTTCGCATGTCTGCTTCTGCTTTCCAAGTAGCTCCCTCCATGGACTGAATCCTCCAAAGAACCTTGACTAGAGGGACTTCTTTGTTCCTCAGCATACGAGTCTGATAGTCGGGGATTTCGACTGGAATCTCTTCATAAGAGAGGCTATTCTGAATGTCAACGATCTGAATAGGGACTACAACTGCTGGGTCACCTATGCACTTCTTGTGCAAAGAGACATGGATGACTGGATGAACTGAGGCTAGATCTGAAGGCAATTCAAGCTCATAGGCTACCTTGCCGAAGCTACTGAGAATCCTGAAGGGCGGACATATTAAGGACTGAGCTTTCCCTTCTTGCTGAATCTCTTCACTCCCTTCATGGGAGAGATCTTGAGATAGACATAGCTATCGACCTTGAAATCGAGATCCTTTCTATGAATATCCGCATAAGACTTATGTTGGCTCTGAGCAGCCTGAAGTCTTTCTCTGATCAACTGAACTTTCTCTAAGGCATCGAATACTAAGTCAGGCCCTATGACTTTGGCCTCACTAACTTCTAACCAACCGATCAGAGACCTATATCTCCTACCATAGAGAGCTTCAAATTGAGCCATTTGAATACTGGAGTGATAGCTATTGTTGTATACGAACTTAATCAAAGGCAAGTGATCATCCCAGCTTTCCTTGAAATTAGTTGCATACGCCCATAGCATATTTTCTAGAGTCTGAATGGTCCTATCTGCTTGACCATCTGTCTAAGGATGAAATGCTGTACTGAGATGAACTTGGGTACCAAGACCCTTTTGGAATGCTTTCCAGAAGTGAAAGGTGAACTGGGTACCTCTGTCTGAGATGATAGATAGTGAAGCACCGTGTAATCTGGCTAACTCCCTGATATAGAGTTTGGCATAATCCTTGGCTGAGTAAGAGGTACAAACTGGAAGGAAATGAGCTGACTTGGTCATTCTGTCTACAATGACCCAAACTAAATCATGCTGATGACGTGTTCTAGGCAAACCCATCACAATGTCTATGTTTACTTCTTCCCACTTTCAAGTAGGAATAGTGAACTCAAGCATAGAACCACTAGGTTTCTGATGGTCTATCTTAACCTGCTAACATATAGAACACTTAGCCACAAACTCTGCAAAGTCCCTCTTCATCCCACTCAACCAATAGATCTCCCGCAAGTCGTATTACATCTTAATGGCCCCTGGATGAATAGAGTATCGTGCACCATGCGCTTTTGCAAGAATTCACTGCTTCAAGTCATCTACACCGGGAACACACAAACGACCCTGACAACAAAGAACACCATCTCCCCCTTGGGAGAAAACCTATGCTTTCTGACTCTGAACTGACTCTTTGAGCTTGACAAGGATAGGATCCCTGTCTTGCTTCTCTTTGACCTCAGAAACTAGAGATGACTATGAACTACTTTGAACACACACACTACCCTCTGAAGAGTCGACTAAGAGAATGCCTAGTCTGGCAAGCTGATGAATCTCCTGAGCTAATTTCTTCTTACTATCCTCAACATGGGAAACACTACCCATGGACAGTCTACTGAGTGCGTCGACCACTACATTGGCCTTGCCAGGATGATAAAGGATACTCATGTATAATCCTTAAAGAGCTCTAACCACTTTCTCTGATAAAAATTGAGATCTTTCTGGGAAAAGACATACTGAAGGCTCTTATGATCTGCGAAGACATCTACATGAACACCGTATAGATAATGCCTCCAAATCTTTAGGGCAAAGACAACTGCTGGTAACTCAAGGTCATAAGTAGGCTAATTCTTCTCATGGGGCTTTAGCTGTCTGGAGGCGTAGGTTATGACTCTACCATGCTGTATGAGGACACAACTTAAACTTACTCTGGATGCATCACAATATACTACGAATCCATTGGAACCGTCGGGAAATACTAAAACTGGAGTTGAGGTGAGTCGAGTCTTCAACTCCTGAAAACTCTTCTCGTAAGGTTCTGACCACTGAAACTTGACCTTTTTCTGAGTCAATCTGGACATAGGAGATGCAATAGAAGAAAATCCCTCGACAAACCATCTGTAATAGCCAACCAAACCTAAAAAACTCTTGATATCTGATGGAGAGATAGCGCGAGGCCAGTTTCTTACCGCTTTAGTTTTTTGAGGATCTACTCTAATACCATCACCAAAAACAATGTGGCCAAGGAATGCTACTGATCTTAGCCAAAATTTGCACTTACTAAACTTGGCAAACAATTGGTGCTCCCTGAGAGTCTGAAGAACAATTATGAGATGGTCTGAATGATCACGCTTTGTGTGAGAATAGACCAGAATATCATCTATGAAGACTATGACAATGTGTCCAAGTATTGCTTGAACACCCGATTCATCAAGTCCATGAAAGTTGCAGGGGCATTGGTAAGACCAAAGGACATGACGAGAAATTCAAAGTGACCATACCGAGTATAAAAAGCTATCTTTGGGATGTCACATTCTAACTCTGAGCTGATGAAAGCCTAATCTGAGGCTATCTTGGAGAAATAACTAGCACCCTAAAGTTGGTTAAACAAGTCGTCTATTCTAGCCAGCGGATACCTATTCTTGATCGTGACTTTGTGGAGTTGACGGTAATCAATACACATTCTGATAGAACCGTATTTCTTACACACGAATAAGACTGGCGCACTCCATGGGGATACACTGGCCTGATGAATCCCTTATCTAAGAGATCCTTCAACTGATATTTCAGTTCCTTGAGTTCTGTTGGTGCCATTTTGTATGGCGGAATAAAAATAGGATGAGTATCTAGGAGAAGGTCTATGCTGAAGTCTATTTCTCTTTCGAGAGGAATGCCTGGAAGGTCTTCAGGAAAGACATCTGAATATTCATTAACCATTGGTACTGATTCGAGATTGGGAGATTAGGAACTGGAATCCTTAATATGCACGAGATGACACACACACCCCTTAGAAATTATTTTTCTTGCTTGAATATAGGAAATAAGCTGACCTATGAAGGACGAAGTGCTACCCTTCCACTCTAGGATAGGCTCATTCGAGAACTAAAACTGAACTATCCTATTTCTGCAGTCGACTATGGCATAGCAGGATTGAAGCCAATCAATGCCGAGAATGACATCAAAATCAGTCATCCCTAACTCGACTAAATCTGCTGACATGGATTTTTAAAATGTCATAATCGGGTAGTTCCTGTATACCCATCGAACTATGATAGTTTTACCCACGGGGGTAGAGACTGAAAAGGGCTCTGCTAAAATTTCAGGACTGATTCCAAAATCACCTGCTATGTATGCAGTGACAAAAGACAAGGATGCACCTGGGTCTAGCAAAGTATAAACATGAACATAGAAAATCTATAACGTACCAGTAACGACATCAAGAGAATTTTCCTGATCCTGTCGAGTTTGAAGAGCATAGAGTCTATTTGGGCGTTGCCCACTAGTAGCACTGAAAGTGGCACCCTACTGGTTCGGGGACCGGACTGAGCTGTGGAATGATTCTGCTGACCCTGAGGGACTGGCTGAGGACACTCCCTAATCCTGTGGCCTAGCTTACCACAACCAAAATAGACATCACTATTGGCTCTGCAAAAACCCTTGTGGTTCTTACCACAAGTCTGATAAAGGGGATTTGTTTGGGCACTACTAACATTGCCCTGAGATTTAGAGCCTGGTGCTCTATCTCTGTTCCTTCCCTGAACTTCGGCACTGGGGTAGTAGCGGAGGAAGGAGTTGGAACTGCTGACTTAGGATAAAACTGCAAATGATTTTCTCCCTCTGATTTGGGCTGAGCAAAACTTAAACTGCCTGATCTTGCTCTCTTGTTCTGCCTCTCCCTAGTCTTAACCTTCTGCTCTTCTATCTGTTGAGCGTGGGTCATGAGCCTGGCTAAAGTAATATCACTGTTCAGCATCAAAGACCTACACTCATTTACCACGCTATCATTTACTCCTGACACGAACTTGTTCATCTTAGCCCTATTTTCTGCAACCACATGAGGAGCATATCTCTGGCTAGCTGAGTAAATCTAAGAGAATACTCTCTAACTGTCATATTTTCCTGCCTGAGATTGATAAACTCAAGAACTTTGGCCTCTCTCAGCTCTTGGGGAAAGAATCTGTCTAAGAAAGCCGTGACAAATTCTTCCTACTCAACAGGACCTGCATCCTCTAACCTTTCTGCTAACCACTGCTTGTACCAAGTGTGAGCGACATCCTGCAATTGGTATGCGGCTAACTCAAGACTCTGAGAAGAAGTGACTCCCATGATATCAATGACCTTCTGGACTTGGTCAATAAATTCCTGAGGATCCTCGTCTGGCTTAGACCCAAAGAAGGACGAAGGCTTCATTCGGGTGAAGTCCCAAATCCTAGCTGCTGCTGAATTGGCCACTGGGTTGGCCAGAACGACTGCTAATTGTTCTTTCTGGGTAGCTACAGACTGAGCAAGAGCGGTAAATGCGGTCCTGAACTCCGCATGAGAAACATGTTCACCCAAAGGATCTTCGGGCTGAGGAGCTGGCTAATTTCTTCTCTTAGGAGGCATGTTTCTGAAATAAGAGAAGGGCGGATTAGACTGAGAGACTGACTTAAAATTATGTTTACTAGCACGACATGAATACTGAAGAAAGCGAACTATTCCTAAAACATTTCATAACCTCCTATACATAAATGTGGTGCGCAACACACCCATGTACAAAACTCTACTAGATGCGGCTTTCAGACTTCCTAGGATTCTATTGAACCTTAGGCTCTGATACCAAGTTTGTAATGCCCCAATTTTATGAACCAGAATGCTACACGGTGCTTATGACCCTGAAGGATCACAAACTAACCTATGATTAATATCTGTATTTGTACACTGCAATATATAACATAATAATGCAAAAAACATGAACATATAGGCCATAAGGTTCAATTAAATAAAGAATATGTCAAAAGCATAATATTCATATGGGTGAAATATACCCAAAACAACTTAAAACTAAATCAAATCTGAACATAAGTCTGAATACTGAATCTGAAAGCCTCTAAATACTGTCTAAATAAGGATTTGAAGGAACATGTCTCCAACTAACTCCGTAAACTGATAACTGGCTATAATAATAATAATGAATAAATTAATCATATTGTCCTCGAATAAAGAGGACTCACTGAATCTCTACGACTGGAAATGCTACTACTACTGCTAATCTGGAGCTCGTGTCTCTGAACCTATGGTGTAACATAAAAAGAAAGCACCATAGCGCAAATGCGTCAGTATGAGGGAATGTACTAAGTATACGAGTGAGGTAGGCTAAATATAAAAAGAGTTTACATGCATGAATAATGCTAACTGTCTGACTGATATGAACGTAAGAGTACAAACAAACATACATAGTAACTGAAATCGTGGGTGCATGATAGCTAGTCCTGTATGCTAATATAGGGTTTACTGATGGCTAACATGACTGATACTGAAATTCTGATAACATGGGCAACTGTATCTGACAATCCTGAATCTGATGGAACTATCTGAGTTTCGTACTGTAATTGAGTTTGACTGTATCTGACAGTCCTGATATACTGAAATCTCAAGACCTATCCGAGTTCTTTTACTGAGACTGATTCTGAAATTGTGGGAGTAGTTGTTTAACCGACATGCCCCAATAACGCCTATAGCTAAGTTGGGATCCAATCTTTACCCCGACTGGAGGGGTGTCAATATCGCGCCACTGGTAAGGGCAGTTGTGGATGACCCTTAGCTGGCAGGTATTCGAAAGGAGAACGGTGGAAACCCTAAACTGACAGGTTAAGCCACCTCATCAACCCTAATATGACAGGCTAAGATGTCTCAACCTATGCTGGCTACGTAGTTCTGGAACACAAAGATGACTACTAAGAATCACACCCTAAACTGGTAGGTGAGTTCCCATCCTTGGGTTCACTCGGTGGTAACTTCTACTCCCATCTGAAGAGACTAAATATGATTCAACTGACTGTACATGGACAGATTAACTGACTTTTGTTGACTGACGGAGTAGTACTATTATCTGAGAGTTAACTGAGATCATGAGATTTTCGAGGTCTCCTGAGTCACATGACTGACTGAGTTCTGTAGATTATAGCTAGAATAAGAGTATCGTGACAATATGACATGGCTCTAGGCATACAACTATGTTTTTCGGGTATGAATACCTCAAGGACTCGATATAAGGAAACTGATACACATGACATGACTTGATCACAAGATTTGAGACCATAATTCATAATATCATAAGTAGGGGATATCATATTTCATATAGTTATTCAACAGATTAAACATTGTGGGGAATGCATGGATATATTTCGTGTACATATTGTATATCTCCATTATCTTACATGTTTCATACCACCACAATAGCAACACATGAAAAGCATGGAATTCATATTGAAGTATATAGCTAAAAGGACTTGTCATTTAGATATCATAGAACCATACAAACATGAATTTCTAGCATCCTAAGCATTTTATCAAACATCTTGCATGCATTCTTTAAGGCATAGGTGGGTTTCATACTTGCACCGTATTAAACCACCTAAAGCTCATGGTTTTCAATTAACAAACATACATATTCCATGAAAACACCTTTAGACATCACATTGAAACTTAAACAACAATCGTCAACATGTACATACTCATATCACCATAAAAAGTTTACAAAATAATATTTAAAACATGGTCTTGAGCTCTATGAACGGATTGGATCCATAGATAAACACTATGCATACCTTAGAAAGGAAACCTTGATGATTTGATGGTGTAACACCCCGTACTTAATTACGTGCATTAGTCATTGTTATATATGTTGGAGTATATGTATTGATCCTAAGTTAGGTATATATGAGTTTAAGTATGAGTATTGATTATTTTGAGATGGTTTCAAGTGTGTAGTTTGATTATAGGTGTATAGGAATCGACTTTATTTATACCGGAATTTTCCCGTCGATGGTTCCATACGAAGGTTATTGAATAAGCTTTCCAACGATATAAAGATTTCCAAAAACGGATAATTTTCGGATATAAGCGAGCTCGTTCGAAACTTTAAAACGGTGGCCGGGATGTGAACAGTAAAATGTGCAGGAAACTACTGAGGCCTGCCAGTTTTTTGGGTCAACTTTGAACGATCATAACTCCCTCAATATAATGAACTGGTTGAGCTACCATATATCAAAAGAAAGATCTTTGAGTCTTCTTTCCAATGAAATTGGTTTCATCCAAATCCAACATCTGAGTAAGGAGTTATACTCGTTTTACTTCAGCCTCTCAAAACAGATTTTTAGGGTCAACTTCAAACGATCATAACTACTTGTACAGGACGAACTGGGTGGATTAATTTATATTAAATGAAAGACCTTTGAATTATCTTTCTAACGATACCAATTTCACCCAAATCCGATATCGGAGCAAAGAGTTATGGCCGATTTACTTTAGCCTATCAAAACAGTCCACCATGGACAGATTCGGATTTACTTAAATTTTTAAGGGCAATATGGTCATTTTCCATCACCTCATGGACGAAAATTGGTCATTATATACATATACTTAGCCTTATATCCACCATTTATCATCCAAATCATTGAAGAATAAGAAACCCTAGCCTAAGTTCAACTCCAATTATCTTGTGATTCAACCGTAGAAAATCCAAATTGATTCCGTAGTTGTGTTCACCGTCTCAAGGGCTTCGAGAAGCACCCCTTATTTGTGCCAACAGGACTTCGAAATCAAAAGGGCCATTTTTTTTTGGTAAGGATGTAAATTATGTTGGTGTTATTTATATGGATATGTATATATATATATATATGCATGTGAGCATAAGAAGTATGTTATTTGATTGTTGTTGAAAGATGATTGGAAATGATGTTGGATTATTCTTGTGCATGGTTGGATTATGTTAAATTGTGAAGGAATTTGGGGTGATGATGTGGTATTGATGATGTGGTATTGAGATGATGATTATATACATATACACACATAAACCTATTGTTCAAGTTGGTTTTTGGAATGTTTTGCAAATATTGGTAGTATGGAATTATGGAAGAGAATTGTGGTGTTGGGTTGCTAATACTAGATGCCAAACATTTCATTGTAGATAAGTGATTTGTAAAGGCGGAAAGTTGTGTTGAATTGGTAGCTGAATCTACAACGAGGTATGTAAAGCATACTCTAACAATGTTCTTTGGCATGAAAACACCAATGTTCCATCAAGTAAGATTCCGAGGTTGTCCAAAAACATGTATTGTTCTACGTTACCAACGAAGTTGTTTCCATCCTATAAAGTGTCAAAATGTTCATTGATATACCAAAAGGCTCTTATTTCATTGTTGTGATATTGATGATTCTGAAACATATTGTTGATGTACCAATGAGTCCTTATTACATCGTTATTGTATAGAAGGTCTATTACTTGGTTCCTATTGATGTATCATTGTTTCAAGGTATCAAAAATGTGGTGACGACCGAAATAACAATCTCAAAGATTAATTGAACTAAGTGATGAAAGTTCTCTCTTATCGGGTGGTATCCCAGGGGCATAAGCCTAGCATGGGTCGATCCCTATTTCATGTGTTTATGGGTGGTATCCCAGGGGCATAAGCCTAGCATGGGTCGATCCCAGTTGATATGTACTGGAGGCATCCTAATGGTCACAGTACAGTACAGTAATGATTACAAAAACGATAAGAACGAAGGTAAAGTGATTGAATAAATACAATGTACAGGTTGTCACAAGTTCTAGTAAGTATGGTCCACTCCTATTACGACTTATTCACTTGTTTCTGATTTCTATTGAGCTCCTATATCATATGTGATTATTTACAGCTTTACATACTCAGTACATATTTCGTACTGACGTCCCTCACGGGGGACCTGCATTTCATGCTGCAGGCACAGGTACCTCAACTCATACACCGCACAAGTAGGAGCCAGGTCATACAGCTATTGTTGGTGAGCTCCAGTTTGCTTCGGAGCTTTCCGAGTCGGTTCCTTATGTTTTGTTATTGTACATGAGTCACGTGTGGGCGGGGGTTTGTCCCGACCCTAGTTATGTCATGTATATCCTAGAGGCTTTGTAGACATAAGGAAGGGTAAAGTCATGGAAGTTTATATAGTAACGTTATATTTGTATATGTGGTGGCCCCGACGGCCAAGTATTATATATATATATTTGTGCGTGTTGTGCTGATACAGGTAATTAGACCTTTCTATATGCAACGAAGTGCTGTCCAATTTTTTTTGGTGACATGTAAGTGAAAGTACAGGTATTTGAACGGGTTCTCCCGGGCCTTCTCGGCTTCGGGTGCCAGTCCGGCCCGATGGGATTTTGGGGCGTGACAGATGGAGAGTTATTGGATTGGAAAACTTACTTCTCGATTATCTTTGGAAAAAGGCTTGAATCTTGCTTTTGAGAGATGAGTTTGATGGAAACCCTAATCTTGTGGTTGAGAGTGTAAGAGAGGAATTTTTAGATGCTTAACTAACGAAAAATAGAAAAAATTATGCCTCTTTAGGGTTATAAGTTGTGGAAGGTGAAAGAAATGACCAAAATACCCTTATAAAGTAAATTCCCAGTTGCTAAAAAATCATAGCTGACGACCTTCATGATAGGGCATCACAAATGTGATAAGCTATCACGAATGTCATTACTTAGGAGCTGGTTTTTGCCTAAGGCTGACGACCTTCATGATAGGGCATCACAAATATGATAATCTATCACGAATGTCATCACTTAGGAGCTGGTTTACGCCTAAGGATGACGACCTTCGTGATAAGGCGTCACAAATGTGATAAGCTATCACGAATGTTGTCATACTGTTTCTAGCCTGGCATGCTGGAGTAAAATAGAAATAACTTTTTGCTTCGATATCGAATTTAGGCAAAATTGGTATCACTGGAAACCTAATTCAATTATCTATCTGTTGATAGGTCATGAGCTCAAAAATTCCAAGTATAATAAGATATATTCTCGTTTGAAGTTGACTATATCAATATCCTTCTCAAGAATTCAATCGGTAAGGAATGTTTTGATTTGTCTGGGAGTTATTTGAAGCTTTAATATACATCTAACTTACTCATAAAACTATAAAAGAACCATTATGTACTATGCATGAGCTTGGTACATGGGTCTAATATTGGTTTGGATTTTTTGGTGTATTACAAAAACCCTTATTTAAGAGATCCTTCAATTGCTCCTTGAGCTCATTCAACTCCACCGGAGCCATTCTATAAGAAGAGATAGAAATTGGACGAGTGTCTAGAACTAGATCAATCCCAAAATCAATTTTTCTATTGGAAAAAATACCAGGAAGGTCATCGGGAAAGACCTCAAGAAACTTATTAACCACAGGAACGGATCCCAGAGAAGGACCTTCCGAGTTAGAATCTTTAACTCAGAACAAATGATACAAACACCTTTTAGAAATCAACCTTTGGGCTCCAAGATATGGGATGGACCTCCCCTTAGGAACTAAAGAACCCCCTTCCCATATAATGACTAGCTCCTTAGGGAATTTAAACATGACCTTAAGGGATCTACGGAAGCGTAGCACGAATGCAAGTAATCTATTCTAGAATAAATCAAAATCAACTATGTCCAACTCTATCAAGTCTACAAAATTTTCTTTACCACTAAAAGATACCACACACCCTATAGACTTTTTCAACAACCATAAAGTCTCTTACCGGGGTAGAAATAGAAAAAAAAACTGACAAACGCTCAGGACCAAAACCAAAATACACATCTATAATCGGGGTCACATAAGAGAAAGAGGACCCTGGATCAAGTAAATAATACACATCATGGAAGAAAATTTTCAACATACCCGTAACTACATCTGGAGACACCTCGAACTCCTGGTGAGTAACAAGTGCATATAACCGATTCCGTCCAGTTACAGTTCTAGAAATAGAACTAGAAGTAGAAAAAATACCATTTGGTGTAGGAGTAGATGAAGTAACAATAGGGACTCTATTGGCCCAAGAATCCACTAGAGAGGGTCACTCTCGCTGCATGTGCCCGATCTGACCATATCTAAAAAATCTGTTCCTTTCCTTCTCACACTGGCTAGGATGATACTGATCGCTGAATATACAAGGAGGGTAGGATAGAGCTGACTAAGTCCTGCTAGCCTAAGATTGGGCACCCTGTGCTCGGAACTCACAATCAAACTAAGACCGATGATCACCCAATGGCTTCGGATGAAGAGCACTAGTCGAGGAGAAAGAATCGAAACTCCATCCTTCTTTCTTAGCCACTTACCACCATCTTTACCACTCTGCTTAGAAGGCTTAAATTTTTTTTGTTGCCTTTCACTAAACTCAACCTGTTTTTTTTTCTCTTTCTCCACTTTCTGTTTATACCCAACAAATCTAGAAATATAAATATATTTGATCAAAAAAGCCACCTTGATTCCAAGGACCAACTCACGAGACTATCTCGAAGCAAACATACGCATCCAAGCCTTCATGCTAGAAGCCATCTCAAGAGCATACCCAGATAACTGATGGAATTTCAAGGCATACTCCTTGATAGACATCCTACCTTGTCTCAAATTAACAAACTCTTCCGTCTTTGCTTCCCTCAACTCTTGAGAAAAGAAGCGGTTCAGAAATGCATTAGAGAAATCCTCCTAGAAAGATGACTCATCAACATCACCTTTTGCCTGATCCCATTCTTTGTATCATTGGTATGCCATATCCTTTAGCTGATATGATGTAAACACCACCTCTTTCACATTAGTAGCATGCACAACTCTGAAAATCTTTTCCATTTCATCCAGAAAATCTTGAGGGTCCTCCTTCACCTTAACACCGGTAAAGGTTGGAGGACTCAACCTCATAAACTGGCCAACCCTTGTGGCCTTAGAAGATGGAGTAATAGATGTACCACGCTTAGCCTGAGAAGCCACTAACTGAGCAATCATATGAATCGAGTGATAAAACTTAACATTCATCAGGTCACCTTGAGGAACTGGAGGAGGACTAGAGGGAACCGATGGAACTCCAGGACCATTAGGAACTGGACCTCTAGACTGGGTCTAGACTCCATAAGTTGGATGAACTCCGTCCGCATTGTCCTCAGTCGGGACAGAAGGGTTTGCCTGCACATCAGCTCTTCTTGGAGGCATGATCTAAAAGGTAAGCAAACAGAAATCAGAGGAATCCAAGACCTTAGACTCTATAGTTCAATATAGAACCACAAGAAAGGAAAATATTCCTAAATGCCTCGTACCATCTCTCTTATAAGTATGGTACGCTAAACATTCATAAAAGAAACTCTGTTTGATACGACTTTGTGGATACCTAATTAACCATGAACCTATGCTCTGATACAAACTTGACAGGATCTAAAACTGGAACTTGTCGTATGGGAATATCGAGCCCAACAAGGACCGGAGATCGCCCCATTAAACTAACCTAACCTAACCATCACATCAATCCACAAGTGTTGGGTGAACTCCAAACATATAACAAGATAGCAGAAATAAGACTAATAATCAAACGTTAAGAATGTTTAATTATTCCATTAATGTCAACATAATAAACCAATATACCTAAGTCCACATTCATCCAAAAAGCCTTTAAAAATTCAAAGTTAATAATATATCAGGGCATTTCCCCGATAATAGATAAAAATTAAGTCGAAGACAAGTTTATAACATAAGATAAAAATACCATGAAATATATGTCTTCTGAAGTATGAAAGCTCACCACTTCAATGTCAACACACGAACCGCTCGAACACCTAGTCACTGCGCAGGAAGAGAAGAAGAAGCTTCGACCCTTGTGTCATATGGGGATACAGCATCCAGAGACAGTTAGCGGTTGTAGCGCTAGTATGTAACTCAGGGGTAAGGATAAAATAACGTCATTATTTAGAACCAAGTCAAACCATCATAAACAACCATATTTATATACATAGGCATATATGTAGACATGTATAGATACATAAAGTGCCAAAAAGAAAACAAAGCTTGGCATGAATTTCGAAGCACTCGATTATGAGACATGAAGTGGAGGACTCTAACCCTCTACCCTCTAGTCGTCTCATTAAGCAAGTGGACTCTAACCACAAGCCGTTTTATAAGACAAGTGGACTCTAACAACAACCTGTCTTATTAAGCAAGTGGACTCTAACCACAAGCCGTGTGACCATTACTAGTCAATATTAGGACTCTAACCCCTTGTCTATGCATTACCATTCATTTAATTCAACACGTAGAGACTCAAACCCATTTAGCCAATTTAAGTCACCAAAATCACAATTCAACACCATACATGACCACAAGGTCTTTATGAAACCATTTATCAATCAATCACTTTAATAGGCTAATGCCTCAATTCAAATCACCATTCAAGTCAATTTGTTTTCATCAAAACCTTTACAAAACCACCTATTCTTCATTAGCATTCTTATTTCAAGCGTTTTAGTTTAAAACACAATTCAATTTCAAGTTTAAGGACTCAAACCCCTTTTAACCAACTAAACCACCAAAGTTATAAATTAACTCATTAAATAGACAACAAGGCCTTTACAAACTCATTTACCAATCATTCTTACTCATTAAAACATTTGCTTTGTTCAAAACACTAGTAACATGTTACTAGTTATATCTCTTAGACATTTTCACAAACACCTTGAGGGCATACCTTTATCATGACAAAAACCCAAGTGAAAACCATCAAGATTTGGGTTACTCATGACCCATCTATTAAAATACAATCAACAAGCACCCACATGTGTAAACCATTACTAAAAACATGTATAAACACAAGTTTAAACAAGAGTACACAATACTCATCACTATGCATTAAAACCCTTAATATTTGTTTCCAAAACCACCATTCAAGAATCAAAATCAATGTCTAAAACATATTATATTTGAGAAATAACAATGAGGAAAGAGTCACATGCCTTATACAAGATGATTCATAAAAAGAACTTGACCCGTTTAGCCTCTAGGTTAAGATCAAGACATCATACGACTTGCCAACCTATGATTAGTACCCTAACATACGACTAGGGAGAGGCCAAACCATACCTTGAAATCATGTTATCAACTTAAACTGATCATCATATGAGAGGGTGAGACTAGACCATACCCTAGTATACGAGAGCTATGCTCAAACCGTACCCTACCTAGAATCTCAAACATAGGAAATTCTATAAGGGTTCAAACCCAAGGAGTTTAAGGTGTACAACTGATTATTCGTGACTTTTTTATGCTAGCATTGATTCTTGGCTCATGAACTTTATTGTTAAGACCTACAGTCCAGGTTAGAAATGTAATTATCAATAGAAACAAACTTTGTCATACCAAGTTCTTGTCTTTGTCATACCAAGTTCTTCTCTAACCACTTCAATGAGAGGATAAAGGAACAATTATACCTCAGAATTTTTGAATTTTTATTTTTTATTAAGAAAAAATTGACTTACATGTTTAAAAAATAATGTGTAGGAGAGCCAGAAATAAAATGATTACAACACTGATAGCTGATTATACTCTTAAATTTGGGCGAAGTTTAGATTATAGGAATGAGTTGTTAAGATTAAATCCAGTTAGTTCATATGTAGTGAAGCTTCATGATGAAACATTTGAAGATGGTAGAAAAATATTTCAAGGATTTTACATATATTTTGATACAATGAAGAAGTCCTTCTTAGCTGATTGTAGGAAGAGCACTGATTTTGATGGTTGTTTTTTTAAAAAAAAAATGCCAAAAGAATAAGAGAAAATGGTCAAAAGCCCCCCCCTCCCCAATCTTTACCCCAAATCCCAACTACACACTTATACTTAGCGGGGGTCCTATGATCCCCCTGAACTATTTTAAAGTGGAATTATTACAGCTCTAAAATGCTATAACCAGTTTTGGAGGAGGCGGTGTAATACACGCGCCAATCGTATTTTTATATGTGTTTTTACTTAAAATTAATTTTTATTTACTTTCTTCTCCATTTTATCACTTTTCATCATTTTTTCACCATTACTTTTCATCTCTTTTTTTTTTTCAAACTTTATTATAGCTACTTCTATGCAAATAATTTTTCGACGACCTTGAAGTGGAAAATAATGAACAATATCGAATTTGAAATTTTCAATGATCTTGAAGTCAAAAATAATAAACAACATCGAATTTAAATTTTTTCACAACCTTGAAGTGGAAATAATAAACAATATCAATTTTTAAATTTTCGATGATCTTAAATCTGAAAACAACAAACAATACCAATTTCAAAATTTTCGACGATCTTGAAGTCGGAAACAATGAACAATACCGAATTAAAAATTTTTGATGACATTAAAGTCGAAAACAATAGAGAATTTTAAAATTTTCGACGACCTTGAAGACGAAAATAATGGATAATATCGATTTTTGAAATTTCCGTCGATCTTGAAGTCAAAAATAATAAACAACATCAAATTTAAAATTTCCGACAATCTTGAAGTGGAAAATAATAAACAACATCAATTTTTAAATTTTCGACAATCTTAAATCCGAAAACAATGAACAATACCTATTTCAAAATTTTCGACGACCTTAAAGCCGAAAACAATGAACAATATCAAATTTAAAATTTTTGATGACCTTAAAGTCGAACACAATAAAGAATTTTAAAATTTTCAACGACCTTGAAGTCGGAAACAATGGACAATACTCATTTTAAAATTTACGACAACCTAGAAGTCGGAAATAATGGACAATATCAATTTTGAAATTTTCGACAACCTTGAAGTTGGAAACAATGAACAATACCCATTTTGAAATTTCTGATGATCTTAAAGTTGGAATGAATCGATTTTGTGCTTGGAGATGAGGAAGATGATAAATTAGTCTTGGATGCCATTGATGAGTTCTTGAAGTTTTTTATTTGTGAGAAAGAAGAAGAAGAAGATGAAGATGATGAAGAAGAAGAAAGAAAACAAATAAAGAAAAATAATAATTAAAAATGAATAAAGAAAATAAATAAAAATAAAAAAATAGTAGAAGTAAATTTTTGATAAATAATTTCCGTTCTCACTCTCTTTAAAGATAGTAAAACACACTCCCTTGTCATGTCAGCTTTCGGGAGTGTAATAATTCTACTTTAAAATAGTTCGAATTGGTTATAGGACCCCACAAAGTACAGGTGTGTAGTTGAAATTTGGGGTAAAGATTGGAAGAATTTTTAACCATTTTCTCAAATAATAGTTACTAGCTGTTGTGTCTAAAGATGAAAACAATCAAATGTTGCCACTGACATGGGCAACGATTGAGATTGAATATAAGTCCACTTGAAGTTGGTTTATCAGGATTGTAAAAAAAAAATCTTCAACTGGAAGATGTTACAGATTTGACAGTGATAACAAACATCCAAAAGATAATTTTTTTTTTCACTTTATACAACTATATATTTTATCAACTTATATAGTTATGTTAATTGTTTATATTGTTTGTTTCAGGAATTAAAAATTATTGTAACTAAATATCTATCAAATGTTGAGCATAAAATGTGTGTCTGACATGTCTTTACAAACTGATAAAAAAATTCTCTATGTAAAGATATTGAGAAGAAAAAATATTTTTGGAGTATGCAAAATCTACCTTTGAGGATGAGTTGAGGGACAACATTAACTATATGAAGATGTTGGGTGGAAAAAAGATATTGAATAAGTTGATGTATTTCACGAGAAATGGAGAAAGATTTACTTTAGATTTGGCATAAAGTGTGATATAGTTGACAACAACATGACAAAATATTTTAATGCCTGAAAGGAGCAAGGCAGAAGACAATAATTACAATGTTAGAAGAGATAAGGGTGAAAATAAGAAAAAGAGTAGGACAGATGAGGAATTTTTGTAAAACTTAAATCAATTACATTTCTCCATTGGCTATGAAAGTAGCAAATGATAATACAACAAAGTCTATGAAGTGCAACATAGAATGAAATTCTGATACAGAGTATTAGGTGCTTGATAAAGAATAGAGACATATTGTGAATTTTTCTAGACAATATCGTAGCTGTAGAGAATGAATGTTGAAGGGCATACCCTACCCTCATACAATAGTTGTTCTTCACCACAAAAAATTAGAACCAGTTAACTGCATCTCTCACTAGTATAATACAGAAACTTACATGAACATATACAACTATTCAATTAATTTTGAATATTAATATATTGTCAGAATCATAGAACATCTTCGTTATGCCACCTTTTGCTAGGAAGATGTCAGGTAGGCCTGACAAGAATAAAAAAAATAATAAGGTAAAATCAAAAAGAAAATAAAGAAATTATTCAAGAAAGGCCATAACAAGGATCACAATAAAAGAAAATGTTCAAGAGGTGTAGCTGTTGTTGATACTAATATAAATTCTGGCCCTCATCAACTGGTGCAGATCCAAATACATATCTAAGTGTAGATTTAAATTCATTATTTGTTGCAACACCTACTGTTGAAAAAGAAATAGGTATAACTGAAAGAGGAAAGGATAAATTAAATAATTTTACACAAAAATATTTTGCTTAATGTTTGTGTTGTAAACTAGTTATAAATAACTTCTACTTAATATCTTTCTTTCTTTCTTTTTAGGATGCTGGCACTCGCAGATCAAGAATTTTGAAATGGGACTAGTTCACACACAAAGTGGATGCACAATTCTTAAGGTAAGTTTTGCTATTTAAATTTCATTTACTAACTAAATTTCATTTATTACAATTGCTATAAATATTAACACTTTCTTCATTTGAGCAATCTGAAATGTCTAGTGAGAGATCCATAAGTGTTAAATCTTCAACAGTTGTGACTAACAACTTAAAATATACATCAAAAATTAATGTAAAATGAGAGAAAATGAAGTTATGACCTTCAGACAACTACAAAAAATGAGAGGAAAAATTAAATGAAGACAAGATCCTACGTTGTATACTTCAATCAAGAAAGCTCTAGTGTTCAATCTCTATAAGTTGTTGACATATAATGTTAGTTTGGTATAAATATTGATAATTGTGACTGCATTTAAGATAATATTTTGATAGTTCACTGATGTTGGCAGCTGTATTTGCTTTTCAAATAATTTGTTGGTTATAATTTTGATAGTTTTGTCTGCTTTTTAAAATAATTTATTAATTATAATTTTGACAGCTTTGACTACGTTTTGTAACTGTAATATTTTTAACAATTATGTTTTTTTGTAAATGTATTTGAAAATAAAATATAAATGCACTCATTTTTTATTAATGATTATGCAGTTGTGATTGCCCCTTTTATTGATGCTGAAATGTTTGGTTGTGCTTATGCAACTATGACTATATTTATTAATATCTGGTGTAAATGATTGATTGTTTATTCTTTAATTTTGTGATGCTGTATACAAAATGTGCAGTTTATGCACCACAAAAATTCACATTAATCAACCTAAGAAAACCTTACCATTTCATTACAGTAAACTATCAAAGTTCATTACAAAGTTTACAATTTCAACCCCTCACAGCATAACAAAAACAAGGACATTAACAGTTTATGACAACCTTCTTGAATTTCCTTTCTAGTACATAAATTAAAACAAAATACTAACACCAAAAATACATACACAAATGAGAGTAGTCCAAAGGTGTTCCTCCTTTCTCTTGGACTTAGCCAACTTGATCTTCTATTTCTTCTCATTTGTCTTCACCATCCTCAAATCATCCTCGAAATTATTCAGTTGAAACTTTATTTTGTTCATGTCTATTTTGCTTTTCACAAATTTAGTTGTCCTAGTAATCTCGTCATCAATTATTTTTTGTTCATGAATTGTACATTTTGTAGAAGGTTCAACTCTTTCCTCAAACTCTTCAATTCTTTCCAACAGTTTAGAAATAACAAATTTGAACCTTGAATCAATATAGACATTCTTTCAAAGCCAAAAATAGCATGATCTAACATTCTACAATGAAAGCAATTAAATTCGTATACACTATCAAGATCAATGTTTGAATAAAAATTCAATAAAAATTCACTCACCCCATGGTAAGGACAACTCCAATATCTTCTACCCAAATTTTTTAAGGCTCATAAAGTCATCAAAGACAAAAGATTTCCATATTTATAGCGAACCTTTTTCAACTCATGATCTTCTTCTTACTTACAAAGTCTACTCAAGCTTATCTTAACCATTATTAAAGTACCTCGATTAAGAAAAATAATACGATTGTTCGATCGTGAAAAAATTAATTCAAATTTGATGAAACATTTGAGGGAAGAAACAGTTATCAAAATTAAAAAAAAAAAAAAAAAAGAAGAGAAAAGACCTATACTTTCTCGCAATATAGTAAGAATTCAAACGATTAAAAGGGTTTAGTTATCAATTTTTTAAAGAAACGAGTTTGAGTTTTGATGTTTGATAACCAATTTAGGAATTAGGGTTCTTGAGTTTGGAAATTCCAAATTGACTTTCATGATTTTTTTTTGATCAAAATATTCGTTGGGAGCTTCAATTTATTAATTTTTTAATATTTTTTACCGTTTATTTTTAAGTTTTAAGAGATTGGACGTGCTTTTCATGAGTGTAAGAAACGGACCTCGACATGTTCATTGCGAGAAGTAAATAAATTCACTTTTATATTATATAGATGTGTAATAAGTCATATTAATAATTTAAGTATGTCTTTAACTTTTTGTGTATAATTTAAAATAAAAATAATAAATTTTTTGTATTATGAAAAAGTGAAAGTGATTTCAAGTCTTATTTTAATTAATACTTATATTGAAAAGTGCAACGTTTGGTAGAGGGTGTTTCCATTAATTTTCGTAAAGGTGGAAACCTTTGCTTGACCTTTAAAAATGTAGACTATATTACTATTTCTTTCGTTTTGTTTTGTTTTAGTTGGCATTTCTGTTTTTAAAAAAATTATTTTAATTTATTTATTTTATTTATAAAATTGAAGAAAATTATTATATTATTTTAATTATTAAATAACTATATAAAATAACTATATTTAAATTTATATTCTATTTTAAAAATATAATTAATAAAGTTAATTTATGTGAATTATTATGAAATAACAGGAGTACCTAACTTATTTGAAACCTAAATAGGTTGCTTCATACCGTCCCCCACTTATACAACCAACCAACCCACTCAAGCTAAACGCCATCTTTCAGTACTGTAGCTGAGAAGAGGTAGAAGAAGAAATTACCACTACAATATCAATTACTTCCCTCTACTGACTCCCCATCTTCCATTGGCTCTTCCAAACACATACATGATGGAAATGGTAAATCCTCTTCTCTATATGCATATGGTGCAATTAATTTCTAGAAAGCATTTGGTTATGTAGATATAAATGATACTCTATTTATTTCAAAATAAATGAATTTGTTGAGCTATTTTTTAATATTTAAAATAAATAAATTATTTATTCTTCAAGATATGTTGAAATTTTTTTTTTAATTTTATCATTTTATTTAATGAGGATTTTAAGAATTTTACATATTCTAAGAAAGTAATTTAAAAATAATTAACAAGATAATAGTGAAAAATAACTTACAAAAGATATTTTTCTTTAACAGGCGTGTCATTAATTAACGATTTAAATATTTTGATGGAGGGAGTAACTGATACACATATATGTTATAGGAGTACTCATGTAGAAGATCAAATGGAGTGCAGATTCCAGTATTTGGAGAGTGGGACAAGGCAAACGAGATGCCAATCACCCAGTATTTCGAGTCCGCCAGACAAGCTGGGTTGATACGCGACAGCTGCCATTCTTCACAAGAACAAAATCCTCACCTGTATTTCCAGCAACCTCACTTTTCTGCTTTCCCTCACACAAAGGTCAGTTTTCCTCTCTTTTTCCCTTTTTACTGGAGCATCTTGGGGATTTTCTCTTCTTTATCACCTTACTTCCGCACCTCACTGACGAGAGTTAAGTTATTTTCTGCCTCAATTTAAAATTTATATATTTGAAAACTCAATATCGAGTAATACAAATTCAATAATTAAAAATTTTATTCAACAAAATACTAGCTTGAGGCTCATAATCTGAAGATTCAAAAGAATAAAAAGATTACTCTATCCGTTTTAAAAAGAATGATCTAATTTGACTTGACACCAAATTTAAGAAATAAAAAATACTTTTAAATATTATGATCTTAAATTAAAAATATGTCAAATGTATCAAAATATCCTTCAATTTTGAAATCTTAAACATATTCTATGAAAAGTTATTTTTTAAAAAAAAAAGTTATTTATTTTTAAATGAATTGAAAAGAAAACTAGCTTTTTTTTTTTGAAAGGAAAATAGCTCGTTATTTTTTAAAAAAGAAGTATGTACATACTAGTATAATTTCCCGATAGTTTGAAATTGACACCCTTATTGAGCGGCCCCGCCTTTTTTTTTTTCAACCAAAATTCTTATTTTATTAATGCAAAGCCGAATTTAAAGAATTAAGAGATGTAGAAGTATCTTTGACAATCCAACAAAGAAAACAAAGAAATCCACACTAATCTGTCTACCAACGTACGAGAAAATTTAGCCATATTATGCGCTAACATATTCCAAGATCAAGGAATATATATAACTGAAACTTGTTCAAATATCCTCATTAGCTTTCATATATCTTCGCACATGGTATCTATCTCTCATGAAGCTACACTCCTCTTCATAATCATGTCCACTACATTTTTTGTGTCTGATAAAATTTGTACCTTTGTCCATCCATTTTCTTGAGCTTTTTCCAATGCAATCCGAATTGTAAGTGCTTCTGCAATGATGATCTTCCCAACAAATTGAAGTGGGGAGCCAAGGGCTTGAAGCAAATTTCCAGAGTCGCTTGATATCTTAGATTTCTGTTGGTGCGTATTTATTTTTACACTTAATAAAATAAATAACGAGTCACCTGATATAGAGTATCTTTGTGTAGTTTGTTTGTGGGAAATAAACCTTTCATTATTTCCACACTTGATTGAATTTTATCAAAGCTTTTTCGAGTATTATTGACAGTCTTAGATTTTAAACATCAAACAAGGAAAACACTTCCTTCCGTCAATATTATTTAAGAGTTTCTGAGGCAATAACTAAGGGTGTTCATGATAGATTTGAATTAATTTTTAATTAAAATTAAAATTAAAATTAAATTATTTTAATTAATTTTTAAAAATAACCAAATCAAATCTTATAAAATAAAAATCATTGGTTTGTTTCTTGTCGATTTAAGTTTGGTTTGGTTTGATTTATTAATTTTTAACTAATTATTGATAAATTGGTAAGGATAAAATAACGGAGACATGAGATAACTATTTTAAATGAACATTAGAAATTAATGAATTTGTCTTAGTTCTCGCAAGATAAATGTATATAAATCTTTTAATATTTTTCAGCATTATTTTAATGTTTTAGCATGTTTAAGTTGCATAACTTTAGAAGTTATCCACATCACATATCTAACATCCACAAAACTAAACTTTAAAATTTAAAATAGAATAGTTAACTCTACAAAAATTAAAGAGGCGACCTTGAAGAGTAGATGAATGCCTTAACAAAGAAAATTAAAATTGATAAAATACGACACCATAGACAATTAGATCTAGAGAGGGTTGGGTTTGAGCATGTTTTTTTATATATTAGAAAAGTTGATTTGACATGTTAGTTTTAGGTCATTAATAAAAATTTTGAGGATATTATGATCTTTGAAAACATTTTTGCAATAGTAGTTTGCTTAAGAAGATTGTCTTTTCTGTAAAACTATTTACCTCATCAATAAATCGAAAAAAATACCATCTCATTTTTGTTAAAATTACATATCATGCCCTAAAAAGAAATGTCATTGTATATTGTGGGTCCATTGTGCTTTTCCAAATTGACACGTGCATAACCATATATTTTCCATTTGAGTTGGGTGAAGGATAATCACTTATTTATATCATTATTTTATCGTCAAATAATCATAGAAAGTATTAATAATGAAATTTAATTTTTTAAAATATGATTAATAAATTTGAATTAGTAAAATAAACACAAAAAAATATTTTCTAAAAATATAAGTGGATTTTACTTATTTGTTTGTATTACGTATACAAACAAAAAATATTAGAATTATTTCAAAATTAGATGCATTAGCTTTCTTATTTTTTTTCCTTCCTAATTTCACATAAAAACAAAATTAACCAAGAAGATACTATATTCATATATTTCGTATAGATTTGATATTCAAAGTTTAGCCATAAAATATTGAATTAATTTTAAAAATTAGTTAAATTAACTCTCAATAAATAAAACATAACAAGTATTTTGAATTAAAGGAAGTGAAATGAAAAAATCACATAAATATACAATGTTAGAGCCTATATTATAAAATCTACCAGAAGATTCTATTTTACAAATTATACCAATCCAAAACTAACAAAACCTATTAAATAGGAGGATTTTTTTTTAGAAAATTAAATACACAGAAAAAAGGGCACAAAAATCGTTTTAAGCCCTTGTTTTCATTTCCCTCTTCGTCTTCATCATCATCCTGCTTCTGCAATCCTCCTTCCCTGAGCTTTCTACTGAAATTTTGAGTAATTATATTCAACTCATTGGATATGGTAGATCTCTTTCCTTCTTGGAAACTACTTCACGAAATCAGTGGAAAGAGAAAAAGATTGATGAATATGCATCATAAGCTTGATGTAATATTGGAGAATATTATTAATGATCATAAACAGAATAGAGCCAATGGGAAAAAAGGCAACTGTGAATTTGGAGGTGAAGATCTGATTGACGTTTTACTCAGAGTTATGGAAAAATAATATTCACTTGATCGTCATTCCGCGTGATTTCTCGTAACATTGACACAAAATATCATTATCATAGTTTTATGATGCTTTCTTTCCTATTTATATTCTGTTCCATTTCATCTTTCTAAGTATATCTCCCATTAAAGTAATAATCACATTTCATCTTTCTGGTTGGAATTATGCAGTACGAAGGAACTATATTCAGTTTTTTCAATGTAATTTTGAAAGACAATCTTGTTATCCATGTTAGTTGTCGTTGTGCTTTCTTGTAGTGTCTTGGTCTTGGAGTTTTGGTTATGTTTGTTGTTTCAAGGTCGAGTGTCTTTCCAGAAGATCTAGGAGGATTCCCGGTAGGATTGGTGCTAGATCCAAAAGATCCCCAACCTTTCCAGACAGTTTTCTCTTTTTGAATAGAAGAAACCATGTACTGATACTTAAAGTTATTCCCATTAAAGCTACAATACTAGATACTACTATCACTTTCCGAGATCTTTATTGCTTTCTTTGAGAAATAATTCGTTTTCTATCATTTTTCACTCTCCTCTCTCTGACCTCTCCCCTATCAGATTTTTTTCATTTTTCCGATGGTGACATGTGTATTTGGTCTGTCTGCGTGTTGATCGTATTCTGTGTGTGTACATTGTTATCGGTGATGTCCGATTTGTAGCGACAAAGATCATGGCTTTATATCTTCTCCAGTTATTTACATATTTTTGTACATGTAGAAACTGATGTTTTTATAAACATGATATAAATATGGTATAGAAATTGGTGTTTCATAAACGTTATATATTCTGTAAATGGTATAAAAATAATGTAAAAATTGGTGTTTCTGCAAACATAATATGCATTTGATATAGAAATTGGTGTCTTCTAAAAATTATTTAATTACATCCTAAAAATATAATACAAATATGGTATAAAAATTGATTTTCCATAAAGGCTATGTCAAAAACCTACATTTAAATATGGTATATTTCTATGAGGTATAATCACCTTCTAAAATAATGATATAAAAATGATATATAAAATGGTGCTCTATAAATATAATATGAAATTGATATAGAAATTAGTGTTCTCTAAAGATTATCTAAATATATTGAAAAATTATAATATAAATATGATATAGAAAGTGGTGTTCGTAAAGGTTATTTCAAAACAACTTATGGCAGTTGAATAGTTGGTAGATTTTGTAAATAAAAGCTACCTTTTGTAAATAAAAAATAATAGCGGTAGATTTTGTAATATAGACTCTAAATTTGTATATTTATGTGATTTTCCCAAGTAAAATTTAACAGTATTGAGCCCTTGCTGATACGGGCTATATGCCCCTAATTTTTTAAGAAACGAAACTTAAAAGTGTTGCAGTGTATGTGAAAGAAGTAGACTTTAATTTAATTCATGATGAGATGAATATAGAATATTTATAATTATTTATGAAAAATAATTATCATTTATTTAAATAATTATAAATTTTTTATATATAATTCATTGGTTCGATTTAGTTATTTATCCGGTTATTTTTTAATAAAATCAAATACAAGTCAAATATAATTGATTTTTAAAATTTAAAATCAAACTAAATTAAAAATTAATCTTTTTAATCAATTTAATTTCGTTTTTAACCAAATGAACACCCATAACAATAGCTTTTTTTTTTTTTTTTTTGGTTAATTGGAAAATGCATTAAAAAAAAGTGGTATTTACAGAATAAGAGCTCAGTCAGGCTCAAGAACAAAAACAGCTAGGCTATGCTCAAGAAAGAATACAAGAACACTTCTAAGATGACTAGTTCCTGCTATATCTGCCCATACAAGTTGGATTACAAAAGGAGGGGTTACAAAAAATTTACAGTTGTCAAAAACTTTCATTTTGACACCATGTTTAGCTAATGCATCAGTTACCATGTTCTACTCCCTATAGCAGTGATGAACTGGTGGGCATCCCAACCTGCATTCATGGAGTAAAGGGGAGAAGATTTTCATTCTTAAACATTAAAATAACCTCTTTTGAGTCAATGTTAAAAAGGGTTGGCTCATGTTCTTTTTTCTATTAAAAATAAATATCCAATAATATTTGCTCAATATATAATTTATATATTTTATCTTTAGTATTAAATACGATTCATTATTTAATATAATTTTAAATATTAAATTTATTATATTTATCGAATAATATGCTAGAACTATATCTATTATTTATTATATTTTAATATATATATTAAGTCAATAATAAATAACTATTGATGAACTAAGATTTTAAGAAAATATAGGTTAAATAAATTAAAATCGGGGAATAATAATTTGAACCCCAAGAAAGAAATATGATAAGAGTCATGATAGTGCAATGAAATTGTATGCCTAGAAATATGATCAGAGTCACGATAGTTTTATGAAATTGTATAGCTGGCGTCCTATAATATTAGGGGTCATTTGATTTGAAGATAAATTATGTTAAAATTAATTATATTAAAATTAGTTATTTTGAAATTTATTAGTTTAATATTATTTTTTAGTAGTTGTTTGATTTATGGTACTAAAAATAATATGCATTATATTTTTTTTAAGAATATATTGTTTGTTTATAAAAATATCCTTCCCCTTGTATATGTGAAAAGTGAAATCAAAGAATAAGGGTAATTTTGCAATTTTATAATTTTATCTCAAGATAAATTATGTTGGGATTATTACACCACCAAAAGAATGGGATGACTTATCTCGGTACTATTTGTTAGCTTCGAAATAAGTTATCTCGAACTTGACAACCAAACAAGACACCAAAATTTTTATCCCTGAACTACCTCCATTTTGTATTAGTTGACCTTTTTTCTAAAAATGTATTGTTTCAATTTAATTGTCCAAATTCTAAAATCAAGAATATTTTATACATATATTTTTCATTTTACCTGTGATATGAATACTAAATACATCCACAGTTTTCAAAATTATTGAATGGTGTGCCTAAATGATCTCAATTCTCAAAATCAAAATTAAATGATTATTACTAATTTCAATTATAAATACTCAGTGTTTTAGACGTACTGTATGAGATGGAGTAATATGTAGCAAATTTTAATATTTAATCATTTTGATTATTGCACTTTAAAAGACATACAAAGATAAATAGGTAAAATGTATCTCTATTTATTAATTTTTTAATAGATGTGTAAAGTTCATAAAAGCTAATTAATACAAAATAAAAAAAGATATTATTTAATCTCAAAACTATTTCTTTTAATACCTTACATCAAATGAGGTCTTAGAGTACAATTATTATGGCAATAAAAATGATGTTTTTTTGAATTTTGAATTGTGTTGCTCAAAATAGGGGTGTGCATCGACCGATTTGGTTCGATTTTATATATTATCAGTCCGCTTAATTAATTTTTGATTTTTAAATATTCTAAATCAATAATATATTTTTTATCGATTTTTATTTATCTATTTTTAATCAGTAACGATTTTTTTTTATTTAACCGATAAAAAAATACTCATAAAATAAAAATAGTAATAGCAAACATGAAAAGAAATTGAATCTTAGTTGCAGTTAAAAATCCTACATTATGTGTTTTAGTTTACAAGAATCTTCAAACTCGAACTAAATGTTGTTAGGAGAAATTAAGAGTTTGTATAAGTGAAATGATAAGTTTGTTAATTTGTAGAAATAAAAGAGAAATTAAGAGAAATATATATACGTGTAAAAATAGTAATTTAATATATTCTTATTGAGTTATCGATTTATTCAATAACCCAATAAAAAAATCAAAATCGAACCAATAACTCAATAATTTTTTCTTAAAAAATCATTAAACAACCGTTAATCTAATAACTCAATATCAATAAATTAATAATATTTTTGTCAATTTAATTTATTAATCGATTCGATTTTTACCCACCATGGCTCAAAGTGATAGCTAAGTTTCCAACAACTCAACCCAATTTCAACGTTAGATTTGGAAGTCAAGAATTGGTACTTGACTTTTTAGCACCACGTTATTTGCCTCGAACTTAGTATAAAATGTGTTTTTAGGAATAACGTCAATTATTCAAACATGTACAGCTTCAGGAACTATCATGTGCAATTATAAATGCTAGTTGTACTTAGATATCCTGTTTAAGTTCATTTTTCATTTTTTTTTTTTGTGGAAAGATTAACTGAAATTAAAGGTAATCCCTCACTTCCTTTTTATAAGTTCCCTATATCTGTTTTATACAAATCATGTCAAAAAGAAATTGAACGTAATAAGTAGACAAAAAAGAAATAGCAATATCACAAATTAATGTAAAGAATACTTCGGTGCACAAAAACTTTCTTTCTAGTCCGAGGAAAGGGGAACAACAGAGGCTTATGTACGCTCATTTGTACGAATTAAATCCGTAATCTTTCGACCAGATGTCACAACTTTACCGGTTCAAGGGCCCCTTTGATATTAGATATTTTTACATTAGTTAATGTGGGGAAAATATTTGTAATACAGACAAAAGGAGCAATAGCTAAGAAGAGGTGTCCTGAGCAGAAATGGACAGGAAAAGTAGAAAAAGTAAGGAATGAAAGTGGGCCTCAAAGACAGACAATGAAGTCGGCCCAGCGGCCTACTAATGCTAAACCTGTGGACGAAGATCTCTACAAAATCCCTCCTCATCTTCTTCCAGGCTATAAGCGAGTAAGTTTTTCCCCATTTTTCTTCTCTCTGAAAAAATATTTACCGTTTGCATGATACATTTGTGTGCTTTCTTATTATTTATGAATTTTGAGAATCCGTCTGGATTAGCTGATTGTAAACAGCTACAAAATATTAGGTGGTTAAAACCCTATTTTAAGTGCTAAATTAATTTTATAAATGAATAATTGCAGACTTAAATAAAAGTGTTAAAACTGCTAATGTGTTTTATTTAAAAAAAATAGTACTTTATTCTTTTATTAGCTCTTTTGTTAGCATAACTAAATACCCTTTATTTATTTTTTTTGTCAAAAAGAAACAACTGGTTTAAAACTATCCTTGTAGAGAAAAAGGAGATAACAAATATAGAAATTATATAACGGAAATTTTTTTTTGAATTAAAAAAATATTAAGAATAAAATAATAAAATATTTGGTCAAATAAAAGTTTTTTTAAGCTTTAATGTTGGGAATGACTGACCATGCATTTGATTGATTTTCACTTGCAAACGCTTAGATAGTTTGATTTGGTAGAGTGTATAAAAATAATGCTGAATAGGTGTATTGATAATGATGTATTAGATATGTTAGTATTAGTTATACAAGTAATATTTTTTACGCACTATTTGGTTTGAAGTATTAAAAATAAAATATAAAATATAATTTTTATCAAATAATATTTATTTATTAAAATATCCTTTATTTGACAATCCACGCTCTTTTCAATCTCGTGTTAAACATGAAAAGTCTTCACTGGAAAGTTCAGACACCGAAATTTTAAAAATGAAAACTCTTCGCTGAAACGTTCTAAGACACCAAATATAGCTAACTTTACATTTCACTGAAAGTCTGGGCAATAAAATCGGTGCGCTTTTGGCCGTCAAAGATGCTGATTTCACATTTCATTGGAAAGTCTGGGCAACGAAAACGGTGAATTTTTCATCGGAAAAAAAGTAACACATATTGGAAAAATAAGAAAAATTAAATAGAGATAAAATTTAAGCTAATTATAATATTTAATTTCATTTGACATAAAAAATTTAAAAGACAAGCTATTTGCAACAATTTTATATTATTTATAAAATTTAATTTTCGCTGAAATGAATACGTTTGAAATAAGAATGGAAAAGGAATTGAAAAAAATTGAGGCGTAAATTAATCATTTAATAAGTTAATGCAAATGTTGAAAGCTTTGTATGACTAATACATAGAAAAATGTTGATATTAGTTATGCATAGCATAATATACAATAGCGTATAACTAGTGCTTGCATTAGTTATACATAGATCGAAAAAATATACCAAATTAGATATTAACAATGCATAGAGCTAATGCATGCATTAGGTTTTTTTATTACACTCTACGAAATGACACCTTAGTGTTTACCAAAAGCAACGACAAACAAAAAAGTATTTATACAAAGAAGTTTTAGTTATTCCTGAATTTATAAGATTTTATTTAGTGTATAGCTAAATTATTAGTTGTCTTAAAAAACTCTCAAAATTTATTATTTTAATAGGTTGAGTACCACAAAGAGGGCGTTTGAGGGACGAAAATATTTACCATGTCATCTTATTTCAACGGTAAAAACTGAAAAATCATCATTTTTCTTTATTTTTTTCATAGTTTTAAAGCATCCATCTCTCTCTTCTCTTCCTATTTATTCTCCCTTCTCCTCCATTACTTTTAAAAATTTTCAAAATAATTTTCTTTCAATATAATTTCTATGCTTTAAATCAAATCCCTAATCGAAACAATAATTAAAATCTAATATGAAACACTAACCGAAAAAAATAATCTCATATTTTAACTCAAGAAAACAAACAAAAAATACATTTTTTTTTAGATAATAGCTTACTTAATTGCAAAAAATTCAATCCAAAAATTAAATATTCACTCAAAGCTTCAACTCTTCTTTATTTTGGAACAGAGAAAAACTCAAAAATTAAAAGCTTACACAGAAACTTTTAGGAAGTGAAAATGAGTAATTTTTGATATAAAGTAAATATGAAAGAGATATCGATATTATTTATCTATGTGTGACAGACCATTATTCCACCATATGCGCGTGTATTTTACATGATTGTAATCTTTGAACCACGAGAAGGTACGTGATATATTAAAATAATAAATTTCGAGAGTTTAAAATAATAAGTTTCGAGAGTTTTTAAGACAACTAATAATTTAAATATTCACTAAATAAAGTCTCACCAGTTCAGAATTTTTTAAAAAACTTCTCTATTTATATATATGAGACCAGCTTGTAATTTAGGCAAACATCCTGAAAGTTGCTTCGTCTGGCATAAACACTACTACACTGGTGTAAGTAGATTTTTGCGCCTTCCTTGGACTATTTCCTTGTTTGAGCTTGTATTTTTTTTTTAGTAACCGTAGTGTTCGGATTAGATTACATACCTCGATTAATTTTACGAAATATCTTGCCACTTCTCATCGGCAACAGGTATCAGGTAACTCTTACCCCGAGGCTAGAACAGATTTTAAGACATCACTTGGTATTTATCTCTACTCGAAATGAAACCTGAGACCTCAAGATGCTCAATCGAACATTGTTGAACTACTAAGCCACTCCCTTGGGTTGAGCTTGAGCTTGTCATTTTACTCTCCTCCAGCACAATTTTTTACAAATTTGATACTGAGATCAGAAATAGATTATCTTGGCTTTGCAATAATAATATCAACTCTACTTTGTTAAATACTTTCACCTTTGAAAAAAAAGAAAACATTCAGATTTACTTTTATCCTCTCAAAAAACAAAAATCAGATATATATATTCAAGCACTCCACCAATCTTAATTTATTCACGTTAGTATTTTTCTTCAATTGTTTGATAGTTATGATTACCGTCGGTACTGCACCGACAATATCTGTCAAATCACTAATCTGCACTAACATAGACATGTGCTATACACATTGCAATTATATCAAAAAAAAAAAAAAAAAAAGGAAAGAAAAAGAAGATGTCAACTTTGCAACGTCTTGGTTTTTAGCTCTGGAATGTAACCGTTCGAAAAAAACTCCAATATAATCATCAAGAAACTCGGGATTTCTTTTCCTCTGTTTGTTTTCTCAATTTTCAAACACAGCAGTATGAAAACTGAGAGAGTGAGTTCACCTTCACATTCAATGATTTTGTTTGCATTAAACCAACTGATGAACAACATTTTCTGACCATTTTTCTTTCCTTATTTGATATGGATACAGAAGAGAATGTTTGGTTTCTTCTCAAGATGCCTTGCTCCGCCTTGCAAGGCATAGGTGCGATTCTTCTCAAGATGCTTTGCTCCGACTTGCAAGGCATAGGTGCAACTGCCCAAGGCCATTGACATGCGAGATTTTGATAAAAACAGCAACAGCATCTCAACTCCGATATTGAGCTAATCTAGGAGGAATGTTTTTATGCTGTGTACCAGTCTTTTGTATTCCACCCTCTTTTTACTTTTCAGATTTTTTTAGTGTAAGCTATGAACTCAATATGCAGCAAAGCATACAGCTAATGAAATCTTTTTCTGCAGAACTATTCGGTATATGCACGATTTCTACATCATACAAAACGAAAATAACACTATACTAATTCCACCTTATTTGTAATGGCTTAAATGTTTGGTGTAACTCTAAACAAAACCTTGGCATAAAAATATTATTTTGTTCACATAAGGGGAAATTTGATATTTGCTCCAATCTAGCAAAGGCACAGCTATTTTCTCACCCCCTTCATCAATAATGAAGATAATTCGAATGGATTGTTGTCCTGCCCAACCAACAATCCTGCCTCTCATCTTCCCTCCACAGAAATTAACCAAACATCGAGAAATAAATTCAGACACCACTCATTTTCCACAATCCGGATATCCATTTAACACTAAACCATCTGAAAATTTTTTGTCGACATTCACCATTACATGCCACATCCACTAGAAACAGCACAACCAATAGTAAAGCAAGACGGTAGCAATGTGAACATTATAAGAAGCCATAAGCAGGATGTATCTGTCTTTGAAGGTGAGAAACTACTAGCATTGCTACATAATGCTGAGAATTTCACAGTAATGTACAAGCCACAAGATGGATAAGGAAAAGAATCTATGTTTTCCTACAAGGAGGAATTCGGTTGTATAAAGGTCTAATGAGAAGCAACAACACTTACATGGGGTCTAATGAGAAGCAACAACACTTACATGGGGTCTAATGAGAAGCAACAACACTTACATGGGGGGATTAGGGATGTACATATGCAAAAGATTCAGCCTCAAGTAGTGTGCACAAGAGAAACATATCTGTCCAGCCGCTCAAGAATGCCACTCGCCTTTCTCTTGGCTCTAGATGTCCCGCTTCGAGCAAGATTAGATATGGTCCCATGTGTACTCTCATCAATCCAGATCTCTTTCAACTTTGTTCGGTCATTATAACACACTGTGTAGAGAATCGCGATACAGTTCTCCTTGTTGTGCTCACTTGTGTCCTCCTTAATGATACTGAGGAGACAAGAGACTGCGCCCAGCTCTCCCATCTCCTCGATAGCCTTGTGATGATTGGACAACAGGGCAAGAATAGCTAACAATTCATCAACGAGTATGCGCTCAATGATCTTCTTCATAATCACCTTTATTGTTCCTTCAGAAACAGCTTTACTCTTATTTTCATGGACAACACTGAGGTTAAAAATCGCTGAAGCAGCATCTTTCATGGCCAACGGTTGTCCCTCATCCAAGAGGTCGACTAAAGGCTTGAGAGCACCTGCCTTCACAATATTATGCTTGTTTGAATCAAGTGCTGATAATGTGAAGAGAGCAGCAGCAGAGTTGCTTCTTGTTTCAAGTGTTCCAAACTTCAAAGACTCGATAAGTAAAGGAATGACAACAGGATTTTCTGCTACAAGCTTTTTATTGTTGTCATGTATTGAGATGTTAAGAACAGTTGTGATCAAATCTTCTTGAAGATCTGGATGATTACTCACATTTCCAGACAAGAGAGGATTTAGCAATTTGGTAACAGGGTCACTGCACTCTCCGAAAACAGCCCGTAGAGATGGAATCTGTTTAGTCAGCATCCGAACTTGTTTTGCAGCCTTTTTCTGCTCTCGAATATTACTAGAGGACAATATCTCAAGCAGTGAATTTAAACGATATCGGTCTGCGTTTGTGATTATATCCTGGTTCTCATCAAGGGAAGGGCTGGGCAGCTCAATTCCGTGCTTCTGGCACCACTGTGAAATCATTTTTCTCACTAGATGATTTGAGGTGAGAACTGAATGTGAGAGAACCTGCTTTGTTTCAGGGCAGGTTCGATTGCCATCCTTCAGCCACTTTTGAATAAATAGTCTATCATATGTCTGCAATCAACCACAACATGCAAAAATATTAACCAAAACAACCATCTAGTGATATTAAGATAATCTAAGTATGCACGGAAATCAAGAAAATGAAAAAAGTTGAGCAATTTCCAATAGAAGGAAATTTGGCTTCAAGGGACTCTGTGCTTCCTCGACTTTGGAAATGCAATGTCATAGCTAATGTTACTTATATTACTGAAAAACATATAGTAGTACTGTCTGTAGCCTCCTCTCTAGCAATCAAGTTGTTTCTCAAATAAATTTCACCGGTAGCTTTTTGATTCTGCACTACTGACACTATAAAGAGACCTAGAATATCTGCAAAACTGCAACTGCTAGAAAAGTTCAACAGATATTTGTTTTCTCTAGCTACTCTTAAACAACACTATGAAAGCAATTTCAACCAAACCTTCTGGCCACCCCCCTCTTCCCCTGGGGTTCCTATTGAACTTGGATATTTTATTTATGCTTATATGTACAAGTTGTTAATGAAAGTTAGTTGATTTGTTTGATAGTTAGCAAATTACAGCTGTCATGAGCTGGTAGTTACACTTACCTGTATATATTGATGACTAGTCGGTTAAGCAGAAGCAATAATCATTTTTCCCAAATTCACTTCTCTTCCTTTACTTGTTTTCTCTCTCTACCTTTCTCAAATGGATACTCAGAACTTCAATGGAGCTCTGTACTCGAGCTGCATTTTGGTAACTTGACATGGTATCAGAGATAGGTTCCAACTATCGGTCAATTTTTCAATCTTCATTTCTGCTTCTCTTTCTCGATTTGAGCTCATCTATGGCAATTTTGACCTAATCACCTTTTCTCAATTTTTTTTTTTTCTGATTTGTGTTCATCTGTGACGTTTTTGATCTAATCACATTGTTGTCATCTCTATTTGATCTTAATTTTTTCGAATTTATCTTCACCTTTACCTCAATAGCGACAATTTCAATTTCTAAGTTTTATTTTCTCTTGGATTGATTTCTGTGTTCATCATCATGGCTGTTGATGATTCACCCAATGTTACTGATACTACTTCCACTGACGGAAGCTCAAGTGCATCCAATGATCCCATCAGTCCTCTTTACTTGCATCCGTCGGACAATCCCGGTGCTATGTTAGTGTCCGTTCCTTTTGACGGAATCGGCTATCGATCCTGGAAGTGTGGTGTGTTGCGAGCCCTATCAATGAAGAATAAGCTCGGATTCATCAACAATGAGTGCAAAAGGCCCGGTGTTGCATCTCCCCTGTATAGACAGTGGAAAGGATGTGACATGGTCACATCTTGGATTCTCAATTCCTTGACAAAGGAAATTGCAGATAGCGTAGAATATGCTGATGATGTGTGTGTATTATGGAGAGAGGACTGGAGGATCGCTACGATCCGACCAGTAGAGCTAAGCTTTACCAGGTTCAAAAGGAAATCAACGATCTCACCCAGGGTGCGCTTGACATTACAGGTTATTATACGAAAATGAAGAAGCTTTGGGAAGAGCTTAATATTCTCCATGCACGAGGTCAATGCAATTGTAAGTGCATTTGTGGAGCCAAGGAAACTTTGTACAAGGCCGAACAGGATAGGAGATTGATTCAATTCCTTATGGAACTCAATGAGACCTACACGATGCCGAGAGGGAACATTATCATGATGAATCCATTGCCCACAGTTGCACAAGCGTTTTCACTTTTGATTCGAGATGAACAGCAAAGGGAAGTCAGGCCCTCTAGTCAACTGGTGTCTGAATCCACAGCTCTCAATGTCTGCTATCGGGGAAATAACACCAACTTTAACACCAATTATGCTTCATCAGGCAGGCCTGATGGACTTAACTATGCCTCTTCTAACAAAACCGTTAGTGGACGAAACTTTTGTGATTACTGTAAGCGTCCAGGGCACACCAACGATAAATGTTACAAGCTGCATGGTTATCCTTAGGGTCGCACTGGTCATCCACAACAAAACTCTCAAAGCAACAATTATAGATTCAATAAAGGGAAGAGGCCAATGGTCACAACACATGCTGCGTCTGCTGAAGACTTCACACTTGATGAACTCACTTCAGCCAGTCCAGTTCAAAATGCAGCACTTGTGGGGTTCACTAAAGAGCAGTATGAGCAATTGGTATGCTTGTTCCAGCATCTTCAAGCTGGAAATGGAGGAGAAAGCTCAGATTCTAACAACGTTGCTGTCAATGGTTCTGCAAACTTCGCAAGTATAGTAGCTTGCTCTACTTCTAGTGTTCATGGTTAATTTATCTTGCAAATGTGTCAAAACTATGGATAGCGCATGGATTATAGACTCAGGTGCATCTCATCATATGTACTATAATGACTCTTCATTTTTTAAAACACAAACCCTGCCTTATCCTTTGCTTATTTCCCTTCCAAATGGTTATAGAGTTTAAGTCACAAAAGTTGGTAGTGTTACCATCACACCTGACCTTATTTCGCACAAAGTGTTGTATGTACCTTCTTTCCATTTCAACCTTATGTCTGTATCTTCCCTCATCTTCCCTCACTGCACAGCTGAAATCTCTGATTACTTTCTCTCCTACTTCATGTCTACTGCAGGCCCCTTCAATGAAGAGGCCTTTGGAGATTGGTGAGGTTAGTGATGGACTATATCTCCTGTGCACAAGATGCTTGAACGAAGCCGGTTCATGTCCTCAAATTGCTCCTTTGAATTCTGTTTCTCATTAAGATGTCAATGTTTTCAATTCATGTTTTACTAGTAATGCCTCTACTTGTCATGATGTAAATACTAAGTGTCAAACTATTCCCATTGTACAAACTTCCTCAGCTAATAAGACACATCATCCAATTGTTTTGATTTCTTCAACCTCTCCTGATTTTTATTCTGCCCCTTTTGTATCTCATGCTGAAAACATAGACATTCTTTGGCATAATAGACTTGGTCATGTACCTTTTATTAAGATGAAAACAATTTCTTCAATACCTGTCCACATTCTCACACAACCAACCTTTTATTTGCCCCATCTATCCTATGGCTAGACAATAGATTGCCATTTTCTGTTAGGACCAGTACTTCAGCTAAAATTTTTGATCTGGTCCACATTGACCTCTGGGGCCATATCATGTCCCTACTCGCAACAATTTCAAGTACTTTATCACCCTAGTAGATGATTTTAGCAGAACCACATGGACACATCTACTTAGTAGTAAGAGCAACACTCTTCAAATACTAAAAGCTTTTGTGTCACTGATTGAAACTCAATTCCAGACCAATATTAAGGCTTTCAGGTCTGATAATGGTCTAGAATTCACCAACACAGAAGCCACTTCTTTCTTTCACTCCAAAGAAATAGTCCATCAAAGATCATGTCCATATACTGCTCAACAAAATGGTGTTGTGGAACGAAAACACAAATATTTGTTAGAGACAGCTAGAGCATTGCTTTTTCAATCTAAACTACCTCTTAAATACTGGGGGGAATGCATTCTATCTGCTACATACTTGATAAATAGACTTCCCACTTCATATCTTGGACAAATGTCCCCTTGAACTTCTCCATGCAAAGAAACCAACCTACTCACACTTAAGAAGTTTTGGTTGCTTATGCTTTCCTACACTACCTAAAATTCATAGAGACAAGCTGCAGCTTGAATCTGGAAGCCAAGAAAATCAGGCATTTCTAGAGATGTTACTTTCCATGAGTCTGTTTTTCCCTTTGCTAAGAATACTTCATTTATGTCTATCTCCTCTATTCCTAATCAAGTTCCTTTTCCATTTATGTCTATCTCCTCTATTCCTAATCAAGTTCCTTTTCCTCTTCTTTTCAATGATGACACACACACTTCACCTGGACATGGGAGTACCAAGATCACAGTTCATGCTACTGATATTTACATTGACACCACTGGCACCAGATCACCTGTTCACAAAACATCTTCTTCTCCTCTGCTTCACACCTCTTCACCTCAGTTTTCTCCTATGTTGCTCGGACTCTTTAAACGAGTCATTGGACAAGTGTCGGATCCTTCAAAAGTAGGGCATTTTTGAAGGATCCAACACTGGTGCAACAATATTTTTGGAGTCCGGGCAACTTAGGTTTTCTCCACACATGAATGCCACTTTTAATGATCCAATACCATCCTTCTCTGTAACCAATCTTGCTCCACATACATTTGTCCCCAGGTCCCAAGGAGCAAAAAATTACCTACGCACTTGCAGGATTTTATTGGTACACTTCCTAAACTCAAACACATTGACCATCCTGTTTCTTCTCATGCTCCTGCTCTTTAAGCTCTATTTTCTCTGCATCATCACATCACTCCTGATTCCTTAATCCATGATAGTCAGTCCTTCATGTTGAATGTTTGCAATCATAGTGAACCATCTTCTTATGAAGAAGCTTCTATTGTCCCTGCTTGGCAAGCAGCTATGACCCAAGAGCTTGAAGTCCTACATGCTAATCACACATGGGATATAGTTCCACTGCCACCTGGTAAAAAGTCCATTGGATACTGGTGGGTATATAAGATTAAGCATAAGGCAGATGGAAGTATTGATAGGTTTAAAGCCAGGCTTGTTGTGAAGGGATACACACAACAAGCTGGTGTGGATTATACAAAAACTTTCTCCCCATTCTCTCCAGAGAGTGAGAGCACTAGTTGTTACAACAGTTAAGAAGGGTTGGAGCATTTCACAATTAGATGCCAACAATGCCTTCCTGCATGGAGATTTACATGAGGAGGTATACATGGATCTGCCTCCAGGAGGTCTTGCTGTTGACACATTGGGATCAGTTTGTAAGTTGAATAAGTCATTGTATGGTTCAAAACAGGCAAGTAGGCAATGATATGCCAAGTTGACTGAGGCTTTGGAATCTAGAGGGTATACTCATTCCATGAATGATTAATCTTTGTTTTATAGACACAAGGACTCTCTACTGTGTATGTTGGGACCAACTCCATTAAGATCACTTTTCTGAAATACTTTCTTCACAACAAGTTCAAAATTAAGGACTCGGCAAGCTGCATTATTTTCTTGGCTTGGAAGTATTGTATAAGCCTGTATGATTGCATGTCCCTCAGTAGTCTCTATTCTCCCCTTGATCCTAATGTCAAACTCAGGGCCAAAGAGGGTTCTCCTCTACTAGATCCTACTTATTACAGGAAGTTTATTGGCAAACTTAATTTCCTTACAAATACAGACTTGACATTGCATACCCTGTTTAGCATCTCAGCCAATTTATGCAAGATCCTAGAGAGCCTCACTTACAAGCAGCTTTCCACTTGTTGAGATACTTAAAAACTGATCCTGCATTGGGTGTGCACTTATCAAATGATTCTGATTGTACTATCAAAGCTTACTGGGATTAGTTGTACTGGTATCACTTTTTAGTGGTTGTTTGATTTGTGGTATTAACAATAATATGCATTGCATTCTTTTTAAGAATAGATTGTTTGTTTACAAAAATACCCTTCACCTTATTTAGCTTAATTATTTTCCTTCATATTAAATCATACAAAAGAAATTAAAAAGTTACTAATTTTTTTTAACTTTATTAGTACTTTTTCCCTAAAAATACATGTTAAGAAATTTATGTTGATATTTCTTAGAGACTTACGTCATTGATAGCTCCTTTAACTTGTTTCGAAATTTCACTTGAACCCCTCAACTAAGACTGGTACCTATTGAACACCTATACTATGTAGAAAATTGTTCCTATTAGACACTTTCGGACATTTTGCAAAAATTGTAAGGTGTGTAACACACTTGCGATGACATGACAAAAACAACCAATTAAAAAGTGTCATGTGGTATTGAGGGCCCAAACAATTATTAAAAGGTAATTCTAAAATTTTAAAAAAAATAAAAATCCAAAACTGATTATAATTATCTTCTCCATTGCCAAATACCATTGAGATTTAAGAAGTAATATTTTAGCCACTATATTAATAATCCAAAAAACTTTAACAAGATTTCAAGATTTGGACAACAAAAACAACGAGGTTTCACAATCAACGAGGACGCCGAGGGAGGCAGAGCGGGGTGTGTGTTCACAATATATTTCTAGCAAAAGTGGGTAGCTATATTTTTCTGTTGCTTTATAACTTTTTTTCCCCTCTAATTTTATAGTTCAAGAAATTTTCCATGGTCCTGTGATGGTGGGTTGAGGGGATAAAAGAATGTTGAATGTTGGTACCTGATAAGTAGAGAAGAAAGAAAAGAAAGAAATAATATGTGAAGACGACGAGGAACGGGGGTGGGGGGTGGCAGGTGGTGGTGGTGGGGGGGGGAGTGAAGACGACGAGACTGGGCTGGGGTTGTGTTTTTTTTTTCTTTTTTTTTGAATTAAGAAATTATTATAATTAAAAATTATATTAATAAAATAATTTAAGTTTTAATTTTTTTAATAAAAATAAAAGTAAAATATTAATTGGTACCTAATCATGCGCCTAAGGAAAGTGTAAGTTACACTTTCCTGCCCACATCAGCAGTTTGTGCCTAATAGGTATAAATTTTGAATAATTTAAGTGTTCAATAGGTACTAGTCTATGTTGTATGGGGTGGAGTGTTGGCCTGTTAAGAACTCTCACGTCCAAAAGTTGAAGGTGGCGGAAATGAGGATGTTGTGTTGGATGTGTGGATTTACGAGGGCTGATAGGGTTAGGAATGAGATTATTCGGGAGAAAGTGGGAGTGACGTCGGTGGAAGATAAGATGCGGGAGGTGAGGTTGAGATGGTTTAGTCATGTGATGAGAAAGGGCACGGATGTCCCTGTTCGTAGATGTGAGAGGTTGACCTTGGATGGTTTCAAGCGGGGGAAGGGTAGACCGAAGAAGTACCGAAGAGAAGTAATTAAACGTGACATGGAGCAGTTACAACTTTCTGAGGACATGACCCTTGATAGGAAAGTATGGAGGAAGAACATTAGGGTAGAGGGCTAAGGTGGGTGGTCAAGTCGTAGTCTATAGTTAGGAGGGTTTAGTGTAGCTTGGTTGGTAGGTCTAGGGGTCGGGGAGCGGGGTCCATTGTCTGTTTGTGTACTTTATTGTTGTGTTATTTTATTTCTGTTGCACGCTTTTGACGTTTTTATCCTTTGTCCTTTTGTCTTGAGCCGGGGGTCTATCGGAAATAGCCTCTCTACTTCCCCAGAGGTAGTGGTATGGATTGCGTACATTTTACTCTCCCCAGACCCCACTAGGTGAGAATATACTGGGTTTGTTGTTGTTGTAATAGGTACCAGTCTTAGTTGAGGGGCCCAAGTGAAATTTTGAAACAAGTTTAAGGGGCAATCGATGACTTAAGCCTTTCTTAAATGTGTATGAAGCTTTAAATTTCATGTTAAATTACTTATTTTGTCCTAAATTCTATAAAATGTTGATAATCTCATTTTTTGTTAAAAAAATTCATCATAAAAAAATTCGAATAAGAATTACTCTCATTTTTCATTATTTAGTATCACTAATATTTGAAGAGTCAAATTGTATTTTTGAAAAAAATTAAATTTTCATATATTTTTAGCTGAATATAAAAAAATATTTTTTGATTTAATAAGCATGTATTAAGTTAGAAAAGGAATGTCAAGATACTTTAAATACTTGTCCATGATAAATTTGATAGGAAAAATGAAAATTTGAAATAAGATTAATAAACATATCTACAAAATAGAAAGAAAATAAACCCTCGGATCAATTTTTAATTTGATTGTATAAATAATTTTTATGGTGTCACTATCATCTTTCTATAACTCATCACTTTTGTAGCATTTACTAAGCTCATATAAATGTTCAAATTTACCAAAATGGACAACAATTTACAGAGTAATTAAAATTTAAATTAGGGATGAAATTGACAAAAAAAATTTGATGTGAGGACTGCCAAAATCTCACGTTTTCTCTTATATATAGTAGTAAAGTAATGTATATATATTTATATATATATATATATATGAAAAGTGATAATCAAGGATTTGGAGGATAATTGTGTCTTTTTCATGGTTTTATCCCAAGGATAAATTAGGGTGGAATTGCTATACCACCAAATGTATGGGATAATGGATAAGTTATCCCGAATCAGCCAACAAACGAAGCATCAAAATGTTTATCCCGGGAGTATTATTTTATTCTGGGACTATTTGTATTAGTACCTCAAACAAAACGACCCCTTATAATTTACTTCATCTTTTTCTAGATGGCTAGAGGAACACCATGCCATTCAGCAGAAGATTCACTAAATCGGTAGCAGGTGTAGCACTTCTTTTGGCATAAACTACGATATAGTTGCACAAGCGAGATATTTGTGGCAAACAATCACCACTGCAACCCAATACAACCTTCCAATTAAGAGGTACAACAATTTGGAAATTGCATGTTATGCTCAAATATCCAGCATTCTATTTCTTTTCTTCTGTTTTTGGGTCATATTTTTCATGTGGTTTCTACTAGGGACGAAGCCTGCACATGGGGCATATCATCCTTCAAGTGCGGCATAGTTTTCATGCTTTTGAAGATGACAAGAAATTGTTATCTTTTATTCTGGATAGCTCTGGCAGCATGTGAATGAAGCAGTCAAATTTATTTCTTTTATTCTTATCTACCCTAAAAAAACTAAACTAAAATAAAAAATCCCAGAAAAATAATTCTACAGATTTTTCACAGCCACAAAATGTCAACAAGATTTTTTAACAAAGAAATGAAAATATATACACAATATATCTACATATGTAAGATATGTGTCAATCACATAATACTTATCCCATACTTGAACAAAAATAATTTCAATAACCGCAAAACAGAGGTGAAGAGATGACCAAAGCAATGAACACTGTATCCATCCAAACACAACGAAAAATACCCAAAACAACAGAGCAAAGAAAATTACTGACAATGAAAATGAAGTGCAATAGTAAATCTGTACTTTTAAACAGTGTTAATTAGATATACAGATTAACTAAAGAAATCAAAGCTAGAGGGACGGTTTCCAAAGAAAATTAAGTGTGGGGTAACAAAATAAGTTTTAAAATTAAAATTGGTGTAAGTAAATTGGAGTGTAAAATATAATTTTTTAAACTCTATAAACTTTTCGAAATTCCTCCAACTCCAAATTTCATCTTTTATTTTAAAAAATCGAGAAGTTTGAAAAGAAATTTTTTTATTTCTTTTAAAAATAAATGAAAAAATAATTCAGCAAATTCAGTAATTACCATAGTTGCTATAACAGTTACGGTAATTGCTGCAACAACTACTATTAAGTGTGTTACAGCAACTTCGATACTCAATTAATTTCTGAAAAAAAGATGTGGTTGGAGGAGGAGTCCACGAAAAGTAATATTTATGGTAAAAAGGGAGGTAGTGGTGACGCTGAATGAGAAGATGATATTTGTTGCGTTGTTGATAACGATGGTGGTGGGGAGAAAAAAGAAAAGTAGGCGATAGTTACGTAGAGGGAGGAAATAATGGTGAATGTGACAATGGTAATGGTAGTGATAATGATAGTAGAGGAAGAAGAGGTGACGGCGGCAGTAAAAAGGATGTGGAGCAGTGTGGCGATGATGTAAGGATCTTTGTGTAAATATAGTGTAGGAATTTTTATGTAAATAATAAAACTAAGAGTTCTAAAATTAATATCATTAATACTAATAATAAAATTATCACTTTTACTCAATATACAAGTCACTCAATATTCAAAACTTGTGTGCTCTTTTTTTTGTTTTGAAATCTTTTGTCACCCTCAATTAATTTGCCCCAATTTCCAATAAACCATCGGCTCAAGATTAAAATTGTCTAAGAAAAGAAGCACAGGAAATAAAAGAAAAACAACAGATAATAGTAGAACCATACAACAACAAAATAAAACTATAATCAAATTACATGAAAAGACAATAATAGCAGAAATCGAAGAACAAGAACAAGAAAATATAAATAAATATAAAAATAAAAGAAGAAATAGGTGGAATGGAGGAAAAGAAGCACACCTGACCAGAAGCCAAAACAACAGGGTCTTTCATAAGCTGATTCGAAAGTGGGCAAACAAATTCATGGGGTGGGACTGGTAGACTCAAAGAAAAGGTGCTTATATCGAAATTAGGTTTCAATTTCAAGTCTTTTAGGGCACACAAACACTGCATGGCTCGATCGTTGGCTTCTAAAGAGTAATTATCATCTTCAATTATAGAATTCACCGCTCTCTGTAACTCTCTTTTCATTTCATCCGCCGCTTTAGCCGCAGCCGGCAATCCTCCTCCGCTGTCTACGGTGGTCTTCGCCATTATAGGTTCTTTTGATGATGAGAAATATGGAGTTAAAGGATTGTTGTAATAGTGGGAAAATTTATACAGGGATATAGATGATAAAAGCAGAAATAAAGAAGAAAAAGCTACGTATAATAATAATGTTATGAAATTAAGTGTAAAAAGAATTGGTTGCTTTGTTACATTTCTTACTTTCTGTTCTGTCTTTCTTGCGCCCCTTTCTTTCTTTGGTAAACCACTTTTAGTTTATTTTTTTCCTTCAGTTTCCCTAGTAGAACAAAATGAGTTAACATTATTTTTTTTTTTAAGGTGAAATGATGTCGTGATCCTTATATATATATATATATTTTTATAAAGTGGATATTTTTACTTAGTCTTTTGTTATTTAAACTTTTTAACTCATCAAAATCTAATATTTTGAACACTACTGATGATCATGTGTGTGACTCAATCTGCTTAAAAAATGTCATGTCATATCCACGTCACTAACATGTCATAATATCTTCATTAATTAATTTGTTGGATTATTAATTAATAATATTAAACAAACATAAAATAATAAATTAAAATTTTATTTTTTAAAATAAAATTCATCTCCATAATTATTTAAAATTTTTAAATAACAATTTATATCATATTGATATAACTTAATCAATTTATGATATAAATCAAAATTTATATATCATAAAATCACGATTCAAAATTATAAAATCTCATAATTTATATTACAAAATCAAAAGCTTCAACAACGACGTTGAGATTTTGACTTGAGATTTCTCCTATATATCATATAATCAAAAATTTCAACAAAAATTTATCTCTACCATTATTTAAGAAAATTCATCTCTTTCATTAAATAAAAAATAAAATAATAAATTAAAAGTTTATTTCTAAAATAAAATTCATCTCCAGCATTATTTAAAAATTTAAAATAACAATTTATATTATATTAATATAACTTAATCAATTTATAATATAAATTACAATTTATATATTATAAAATCTGGGTTGGAGGGAGGGGGGCTAGCTGATGTGGTGGTGGTGGATAAGGGAGGGGACGTGGAGGGAAGGGAAAAGGGTTGCTAGTGTGGCGGTGGGGGGACGGGGACGACTGAGGAGGGATGGAGAAGTTGATTGGTGTTTGTGGTGTTGTTGTTGTGTAGGGGTTGGGATGGGAGAGGGTGCTGGATAGGGTGAGAGATGGGGGTGGGTGCTGGATTTGGGGGGAGGGAGGGTGCTGGACGGGGTTGAGGATGTTAGAGGGGGCTTTGGGGGAGGGGGCTAGAATTTAAACCCTTTTTAATTATTTTTTTTTGTAAATTTATTATCTTTTAATTTTTAAAAATATTTTTAAATTAAAAATACTGAATCATGCAATTAAAAAACGTGTGTAAACACGCGTTTTGCCAACTCAGCAATTTAATACCACATATGTATAAGGTCAAATTCATCGACACGCCCTCAAACTTGTTTTGAAAATTCACTTAGACTCCTCAACTAAGGATTGTACCTATCAGGCCCCTAAACCCTCCGAATTTTAAATCAATTGAACATTTTTTGCCTACATGGCACACAACGTGCAATGCACTTGCGGGAGGCGCGTGAGGTATTTTTTTTTACTAAATTACGAATAGAAATGTGCCAAGTGGCACTAAGGGCCCCAAAAGATACAAATTAAAAATTTTATATTTAAATTCCTTTATTAATATAATTTTTAATTATTATAATTTCTTAATTCTTTTTTAAAAAAAGCACCCTACCCCCTTATGTCATCTTCTTCACAGAACCCCACCCCACCCCGCCCCCCCCTCGTTTCAACCCCACCCCACCCTCGCGTCTTCGTCGTCACCCCACCCCCAAGTCTTCACATGAACAAATTCTTCTTAATCCACTATAATTATTCCCATTTCTTGAAAATTTCAGCAAAATTCACTTTGTTTTCCTCCACTAGTATCACCATTTCTTGAAAAATTACAACAAATTTCAATAAAGATCATTTTTTTCTCCAAGAAAGATCACTTTTATCACAGTTTTTTTTTCCTCCACAAGAAAGATCACTTTTTTCTCCATTAATATCACCATTTTATGAAAAATTTCAATAAAGATGGTTTTTTTCTAGACCCCCTTTTGAATTCTTGAAGTAAATTTAAACAAAAAATTTGTGTGTGCGCGCACTTTTTTCTCCATTAATATCACCATTTTATGAAAAATTTCAATAAAGATGGCCTTTTTCTGGACCCCTTTTGAATTCTTGAAGTAGATTTAAACAAAAAATTTATGTGTGTGTGTTTTTGAGGTTCACGGAGAATGAAGGCTGACTTTAATGGAGAAGAGGAATGTCGGGGGGGGGGGGGGGGGGGTGGGGGAAGGTGGGGGAGTTTTTTATTTTGATTTTTTAAAAAGTTTTATAATTTCTTTTTAATAATTAGTTTTTTATTTTTATTTTTAAAATAATTTTATAATTATTTTTTTATAATTTGGATCCTCAATGTCATTTTTTAGTTTCATTTTTTTAAATTTTATAATTTTTTTTTAAGAATCAGTTTTTTATTTTTTAAATAATTTTATAATTATTTTTTAATAAATAGGATCCTCAATGCAATTTTTTATTTTCATTTTTTAAAAATTTTATAATTTCTTTGTAATAATATATTTTTTTAAATAATTTTATAATTACTTTTTAATAATTTGGATCCTCAATGCCATTTTTTATTTTCATTTTTTTAAAATTTTTATAATTTTATTTTTTAAATAATTTTATAATTATTAAAAAATAAAAATAAAAAAACTGATTATTAAAAAGGAATTATAAAATAAAAAAAAAACGTAAATGTTGAGTTGTAGGTCCATTTATGATTATTAAAGTCAACATACTCATCTCAATAGTTAAATAAAGTGTTAAAAAGTCCTCAGGGCAGAGTATAAATGTTAAGTTGATTCATGCTGATACAGGTAAGTTCCTAGATAAACAAATTTTTAAATACATGGATAGGTCTAATGTCCAGGCCAGTAGTTCTAATATGGCTGCTAAATCAGAAAAAAAAAATAAGCTTATCGATTACTCTGTTCGAAACACTGTTCCTCCCCAGAAAGACATCATTAGCAATAACTCTTTTATTTGTTTGGCAGCTAACCCTAGCCCTATGATGACCCCCTCGCCTTCAGCCTATGCGACCCTTACAACATCCGCTTGTGCTTTTGTATCTTTACCCCCTTATTCCACCGCCTCTACTTTTAATATCCAATCTTCGGGCCCTACTGGAAGTGATAGTAATTGTCACATTATGGAACACCAGTTTAGTGGAGTCCACATATGGAAACTTTTCCCTTGATCCATAAGTTAACTGACGTGGTCTTCACCCCCCACCACCCAATAAATCAAAATAAACCTTTTCCAAGTGGCAAAAAGTCACTCAACCCCAAATTTAGTAACTCTATTAAAATATCTCTAGACATAGATTTAGAAAGTCTAGGTCCTCCTATAAATATATCCACTTCCTAGGTCTCAAGAAGCATTATACCTGCCTTTAATAAATCTAATATTCCTAGTACTACACTTACTACAAACCAAACCCTCACTACTTTTAAATTATCTTCCACTAAAAATGCTGAGGAGACCACTGAGCTCTCATTGTTCCAACTCTCAAAATTCCAACTCCCAGTTCAAACAATGCTCCCTCCTACCCAGCTAGTTCTAGTAATGGGGCTCCCGACGGGGATAATGCTAGTTTACTCCCCACCCCATATTCCACTGAATCCCAACCAAGCTCTTGGATTGAAATATGTCTCCAAGGTCGCACAGTTGCTCTCCATGTTCAAATGGAGAATAGAGAAATAATGATCCTAATCTAAAACCCAACGGTGCTAGCTGTCTTAGCATCGGATGCCATGAGAAGGTCCATGGAGACTTACAACAACCATCTATGGATGTCGACGGTGTTGTAACCGCCGATGAATTACCAGCTTCAACAGTTTCTTTATTCCACATCCCAACTAGGAAAACTCCAACTAATGGTCCAGTTATGCAGCCAGCTCCGATAAGGGTCTAGAATCTCCCTCCAGTTATGCGCAACTTCCAAGACATAGATCCCATATACCATCACTAGTAGGTACAAGGGATGGCCCAAGAAATAGGACCCTTCAACCAGGAAGTGGACAACAAAAGAAATATAAAAAACATGCGAACTAATGCGAGAAACACGAACAGAAATAATGGTACTAAAAAAAATAAAAGTAATGATTTACAACAAGAAATATGAGAAGAAATTCATACTTATCTGTCCCTAAATTTATTAAAAAAATCAATCGATATCAAACGTCCCTTCAACCCGCAAATAGGGATTATATACTGATAATGAACCCCACAATGAGAATCCCGAACCCAGAGCTTTCCTCGAAACCTTCTCTAGATATTCTCATGATAAATCCATCCCACCTAAACAGATCCATGAACATAATCATATGGAACTGTAGGGGAATGGGCCTAATTTTAGGCACAATTTTCGATCATTGGTTGATTGGCATAAGCCATCTTCGGTGGCCCTGCTTGAAAATAAAATATAGGATCATCAAGCCCTGCTTAATGACTTCCCGTTCACAAGAATGATTGATGTTCCAACAATAGGCAACTCAGGAGGTCTAGCTATTTTTTAGGATGATAATCTGTTGGAGCTTGATCAGATCTTCACTACGGATCAGGAAATATATGCCATAATAGAGGTAATCTCGACAAATACCTCCTGTCTATTTAGTTGCATCTATGCTAGTACTTACATGTATAAATGTAAAGTTATTTGGCAAAATCTCAAAACCATAAAAAAATAACTATAATGGTAAGTGGCTCATCGGAGGAGATTTTAGTGACCTCTTGCACTGTGCTGAAAAGAAAGGTGGTAACCCCATTAATACTTTTTCGCCAAAGATTTCTAGGATATGGTTAGTTATTGTGAACTTATTGATATGGGTTTTCGCGGTAGCAAATTTACATGGTTAAATAAAAGATATAAGCAAAAAGGTGCTTTGATTTTTCAAGGCTGAGCCCTTTTTGACAATAATGACTGGCTATTAAGCTACCTGGAGGCCAGGTAATACACTTGACTAGGACCCACTCCGATCACTATCCCCTGCTCCTTAAACTTGCTAGTGTGGGCCCCAGTACTAAACTAAATTTGTTCCATTTTGAAACCATGTAGGCCTCCCACGCTTCCCAAACTTAGTCAAATGAATATAGGATTCCAACCCATTACTAACTGATGCAATCTCTAAATTCTAGGTTGATGTCAATAAATGGAGTAGAGAATCATTTAGGAATATTTTTATTAAAAAAGGAAAATCTTGAGTAGGCTTCAAGGTATTCAATACTCTCTTAACTACCCACATAGCTCTTTCCTTGTTAAGATGGAGCAACAACTCATTAATGAATTTAAATATATTCTAAAATTAAAGAAAGTTTTTTGGAAACTTAAATCCCACATTACGTGTCTTAATCAAGGAGATGCAAATAAGAAATTCTTCCACACCTCTACACTAATCAAAAGAAAGAAAAATAGAATTCTTTCACTACGGGATGATAATAATAATTGGATTTCCGATCAAGAAATTATTCTCTCTCATACAACTAGTTTCTTTCAAAATCTTTTCAAAACTACCTATCGTAAATCCCTCTCTATCCCTACTATTGTAGGAGCTACTGGACTTAGTGATAGTGATGAAGAGATTCTATGATGCCCTTCTTTGGAAAAGGAAATTCGTGATATTATTTTTATCTTTCATCTTTATAAAGCTCCTGGCCCAATAGACTACACCCTTTATTTTATGAAAAATATTGGGACTTTGTCGGTCCCTCAGTTATACATCTTTATATATAAGTATTTCGAGGGGAACGAATCCCTGAAGAGATTAATGAAACCCATATTTGTCTTATTCCTAAATACAATAATGCCATATCGCTCAAAAACTTTTGTCCTATTAGCCTTTGTAACACTTCCTACAAGATTATTACAAAGATTCTAACACGAAGATTGTGACCTTTGATGAATAAACTAATTGGTCCCTGCCAAAGTAGCTTTCTAAGAAATCATCAAGCGGGTGACATTGCTATTATAGTTCAAGAAATCCTTAATCACTTCAAAAATACTAAATAAAAGATGGGTTACTTTCTTATGAAGATCGACCTAGAGAAACTTTTCGACAAACTAGAATGGTCATTTATTTGCCTTTCCTTAGTCTACTTTAACTTGCCCACTAAGTTGATTAATCTCATTATGTCCTGTATATGCTCTAGTTCTACGACCATTGTATATGCTCTAGTTCTATGACCATTCTCATCAATGGTACCCGAATAAATTTTTTCGATCCAACTCAAGGAATTCGCCAAGGGGACCCTATTTCCTTGTACATTTTTATCCTATGCATGGAAGTGCTTTCTTACATTTTTATCCTAAGCATGGAAGTTCTTTCTCACATCTCAGAAGCTGTTTTTATAAAGGGATGGAGTATCCGTATCTCTAGGTGTGGTCCTTCACTCTCTTATCTAGTTTTCGCTGACGACCTAGTTCTGATGTCATCTATCAAGTGGAAAAACTGTAATAATATCAAATTTGTCCTCTTGAACTTCTGCACTTGGTCAGGGAAAAATATAAATCACTTAAAATCCAAAATCCTTTACTCTAAAAACTGCCCCTTGACAATTCAGCAGCGTGTCCTATCCCTTTTCAATATTAGGAGCAAACCAACTTTTGGGAAATATCTAGGATTCACTATGCTTAATAAACGCCCCTCTAAAGCTGATTTTCAGTTCATAATTGATAACCTTATAGAAAAACTCTCTGGCTGGAAAACAAAGTTCTTAAATATAGCAGGGCGAACAACGCTTGCAAGATCCTCCTTAAATAGTATTCCTATACATATAATGCACTATATTAAGCTACCTCTTGATATCTCCAAGAAAATTGATCGAATCCAGCGTAATTTCATCTGGGGCTCTACAATAAACCAAAAAAGCTCCACTTACTGAAGTGGGACACCTTAACCCTCCTAAAGAGTGAAGATGGGTTGGGCATCCAAAAATCCAGTATAAAGAATGGGGCACTATTAGCTAGACTAGCTTGGAGGCTCTATTCACAGCCTCAGTCCCTCTGGGCCTCCCTACTTCTCAACAAATTTGCAAAAGGTAACACCCTCTCTGATGGTTCCACCCATCATAAAATCCCTAATTTTATCTGGAGGAACATCGCTGCTGGCTGGGCCTTTTGTAAAAACTATATATGTTGGATTACTGGTGATGTCTCTAAAATATCCTTATGGAACGATGAGTGGATACCCCACTAAAAACCTCTTCAAATTTAGTGTATGAACAATTATTGAAAGTGGATTTGGACCTCAAAGTTAGGGATATCATATCCAATAATGCTTGGAATACTGATGGATTGTCCTACCAGTTGGCTAGTGAGATTGAGGCTTTTATTAAATCAATTCCCATCCCCCTCTATAATCAATCTAAGGATTATCAAGCTTAGACCCTCACCCCTAACAACCTTTTTTAGACAAAGAGTGCTTACAACCAGCTGCTCAAGGACCAATTAAAACAACTTCCTAATACCAGTAACTACCAATGGATTGGAGGCTTTAATGTCCGAACAAAATAAAATTCTTTCTCTAGATATGCCACCATGGACGCCTCCTTACCAACTACTATCTCAATCATATTGGTATCAATGTAGATAATAACTGTGTAATTGCAGTGAGATAGAAATGATCTACTATATTTTTCTCAAATGTTCCCATGTTTTTATGTTTTGGAACACTTTGGTTCTTCTTTAAGAAATCCAGTCCATAGCACAATCCTTGGATTGGGAATGATTGCTTAAGTTTCGAAACCTACAAATTGCTCCCATTAAAAATCTCATCACCTGGAAGAAAGCCTTCCCATTTTACATATGGAATATCTAGCTAACCCATAATCACAACAATCATAATGAAGCTAAAATCAATATTCCAATACACACACCCTTCGAAAGGGCATCAAAATTCTTATTCCTTACTAATTCCCCTACACCTCCTAAATTCCCAGTCCATACAACTTGGAATCCTCCAAAAACTTTCCTAAAACTCAACTTTGATGGCTCTTACAACTACCCTACAAAAGTAGAAGGGGCAGAAGAGGTTTTACGTGACTCCATAGGATCTTGGGTTAAAGGATATAGTGCGAGAGTTAATGTGAATTCTCCTTTGGGAGCTGAATTATCCAGTTTATTTTATGGTCTTCAGATAGCCAATGATATGCAGGTATCTCTACTCAAATTGGCCACGGACTCTCTTGAGGTAATTAACATACTAGATCCATATTCACTTAACAATAATGGTCTGGCTCTATTTTGTAGGAATTTTCTCCCCAGCCTGGAAAGCCCGAAGATGCAGCATGAAGATCGATGTCTAAATAGGATAGCTTAAAAGCTTGCTAAGGAAGGCCGTAACCTAATGCTAAATAACATGTTTGTCATCTAGACTTCTCCACCAGTGTTTGTTAGATCTTGCAGGAAACAGACACTAGTGGATCTTCTTTTGTAGGGCCTTTTGTGCCCCCTCAACATTTTATTTATTATAGTAGTAATAGGCTATCCATGACTACTGCTTAGCTTGAAAAAGCTACTGTTGTACTTCTGTATGATGCATAGTAATAAAGAAAGTCTTATTTCTTGACCAAAGAAAAAAATATTTGAAAAAGTTTTAATTCTTTATTATTTTTCTAAAATTATAATTCACCAAAATTTCTCAAAATATAAATTTATTAAAAATTAAAAATGTTCGACTATCCACTACTTTCACAGCTGCATATTAGTTATCATATTTTTCTTTTATAGATTCCTTAATTACTAGTGTACTTGACCGCGCTTCGCGTGATTATTGAAACAAAATCAACATATGATTAATTATTAGAATCTTAATTTTTATTGAAGAAATCTATCATTATTAATCAAATATTGATTCATGATTTATTATTTTTGTGATCATGATTCTTTTAGTATTCTGTATATGAAATTCTTCAATAAAAAATTTGCAAAAAACATTTCAAGTTAAATAAAGAACAAATAATTTAATTTAGTACATATGAATTTGAATAATAAAAAACACAAAATAAGAGATGACAAGACATGAAAAATATAAAATCTGACGAGTTGCAGAAAATAAAAAATCTTTGAAACAAAAGTCATTTCATCTTTCATTTTCTAAATGTCTTAAACGTAATTGAGTAATTCATTAGATACTTATTGACATTTTCAAATGACATGTATATAGAGCAATGTTGGAGAAAAAGATGATATTGAGTAATTTATTTCGATACTTATTGACATCTTTAAGTGACATATATGGAACAATAATGGAGAAAAATACAATAAATTATACAAAGGGGAAGAAGAAAAAAATGAATTGGATGTATCTTTCAAACATAAATTTTAATAACTTATGTAACTAATATTGAGAATATCTTTATGAGCTTTTAATTGGATTTTCAAAGATCAAAATTATGAGAAAGCTTTAAAATGGTTTTCTAAATATAACTATCAGAGGTATTTTTGTGCGAATGTTTTATAAAATCTCCTAACGTTAATGCTATGAGATTTCCTTAATTTATAGTGCTAATACGATTTGTTATAAGCTAAATATGCATGTTATGATCTTTCAACCTCCAAGACATTGATGTCAGGATATGTCTTATTTGCAAAACATGTATTTTCGTAAAAGCTAATAACCTACATTTTTTCTAATTAAACCTCAACACCTTGTAATGAAGGGAATTATATTGATAGAGTGAACAATAATCACATATATTGGAATAGAAATTCATCATAGAAATAAAATCAAAATACAAAAGGGAGGGAGACTTTAGATTTAGTCTAAAAAACAACTAAGAAATAAAAGTCTTCATAGTATAACCCTAATAGAATATAGTTTTTTCAATATATAGGTATTCTCACAAAGTGCACACGTTCATTTCTTAGTCAGAGTCCCAAACGTAATTTGTCAACTCACTAAATGAGTTCTTATCGCGATTTCTTTTTCTTGAAAAAAAAGAAATTTGACGTGACAACTCTTTTTAAATGAGTTTAAAAGAGAAGAGTCGCCACCTAATGAATTAAGGTGTGTTAGGGCACCATTCTATTACAAACTTAATTTATATTACTTAGTCTAATTCACTAAAAATTTGGATAAGGATTTAAGTTATCTCAAAAGAAAGGTGTTAGACACCTTTTGAGGTCAACAAATATGGGTCTTAATTGACTTCATATATTACCTGGGGATTCTATGTGATAAGACAAATTCAATTATTTTAATAACTTAATATTAATTAAGTGATGAAAATAATAAATAAGCATGATATAGAACTTAATTATCTTAAATTATTAATTATCTAGGTGATTATAAGATGCATAAATAAAAACAAAAATGAATCAGAAAGCGAGGAAATAGAAATAGACAATTTATATAGCATATAATTTATTAAAAAAAAAGCCTAAACTACCCCAAATGATTGAAACATACAAAGTAAAGATAAGTGAAAACAAATTTTAAAGGTTGGGTAAGGAATTTATTTTTATCTCATTCGGATCAGTGCCTGACTTATTATAATGCCCTAGGTTTTTGGTCCTTAAAAACTTTCTGAAATTTTATCCACACTGTCTTGACTACGACTCACCCTACGAATTATAGGGTGTCTTGGCGGGTCACGTGACCCTAGTCGTAAGGTATCCAGTAAATGGTGCTGGAGTTGTTGTCCTGAGTATGACTTAGGGATACGAGTCGTAGGAAGTCTTGATGGGTCCTAGGGATACTAGTCGTAACCAAATAAGTAATTTAATGGCTAAATTCTACTTTGAGTACGAGTAGATTACTAAGAGCCATAAGGGGTTGTTATGCTTCGTTGGTTGCAAATCGTAGGATGTCTAGTTCTTACTCAATTGGGTTCTGCGTTGACTACAAATCGACCTATTAGTCGTAGGGTCCCATTACAAGTGGTAGCAGTTAAGTCATAGGGTCAACAGTCTGTGGGTTTCTTGAGAATTATCTTGGCTACAACTCAGGGTGACGAGTCGTAATGAGACTATACGAGTCGTATAGTGACTCGTAGTCATTGACGACTAAAATTCAGTTTTTAATTTAAGGGCACTTTAGATAATTCCCTCCTTGCCCAATTAAAACTCCACATTCATAAGCACTTAAGGGGGTTATATTTCATCCTTAATGTACTCAAACACTTTAAAGGCTCTCTCAAATTCTCTCAAGCTATACTTAGGATTTCCACAAAGTAGGTCATCCAAGGGCTCAAAGGTTGAATTCCTACCATGAAACTTGATATTTCAAGTATGTTACCCTTCTCTCATTAGTAGTTTATTAAAAGCATATGCTTTAAAGTATTTATCATGAGATATTTATATTGGTTTTGAAACAAGGATTGAGGGTTTTGAATGATTATTGATTGAACAATGTTTTTCCATAGTTTACATATGATTATTCATACTTCAATTAAGGTTTTGAACTTGTGGGTGCATGGGTATGGTGAATGAACTAGGGAATTATGACTTTCCCCTTGTCACTTTTGAAGTGATTATGACCCCAACCCCATATTATAAAATTGGTTTTTAATTATGAGAAATGTGGAAATTTGAATTATCCTTGAACCATTGCTTTGTGATTTTAAATTGAACGTTATGAGGTTGTGTAATTCCCCAAGTTAATGTAAAATTGAACCAACAAGGTTGTGAATTCCCTAAGTAATGATATTCATGTGGCATGTTAATGTTACCTTTCAAGTACAGTTGGTATGACGATGCCAATAATGTATGTCTAAATGTTCAATAAATGAGATTGTGTTATAATTATTTTAATTGGGCTTTAATGAGAGTTGTATAGCTGAGTCATGAAAGTGGAGGTTCCAAGGTATCTGGAAATAGTAGTTGCCGACGTGAGGGTCTATATGACAGGGAGGTTTGAGTCACCCTTATTATTATTATCATATGTTTGAAAGGTTCGAGTCTCCCACATTATATTACATAGTTTGGTGCTCATATCACCTTGATATGGCGGGAGGTTCGAGTCTCCCGTAATGCATATGTATACTCTCTAATTCGTGCGGCCACATACACTGGAACCCTACTAGCTGGGGGAGAGCTGGGACCATATAGCTCGTGGGTGCCTTTGTATGTTATAATGGTTGAGTTGCACAATCCATACTAATTTTTAAAGTACATGTTAAGGCTTTTTTCCTATCCTGGCATATAATATATATATATATATATATATATATATATGTAATATATATATATATATATATAATATATATATATATATATGTATGTATGTATGTATATGTGTTAATTATGTGTATTGGATTTAAATAATTTGAAATTATTGATCATGACATTATGTTATCCTTATAGCTAAGTTACATGCTAGCGTTCACCCTACAAACCATCTTCGAATGTTGTATCCCCACGTGATGAAGGAATTGGACATACTTCTACTCCTTCTACTTAGTGATTAGGATTCAGGATCGGTTTGTTAGTTGACATTGAAGTGGTGAGCTTCCATACTTTGGAAGTCTATATTTTATGTTTTGATCCGTTATGTCTCAGACTGTTTATACTTATTTTTGGCTATGATTGAGGGCATGTCCCAAGACTTTATTTATATTCTATTTTGGTAGAGGCTTTGCTTGGATTATTATGAATATTAGGCGTTGTTGGTCGATTGTTTGGTCCGCCATTGATTACCGATGATAGACATGTTTTGAATTTCCTTAAGCTTGTTACATGCTATCTTGTTATATGTTTGAAATTCATTCGACATCAGGGATATTGTGTTTCTTGTTTAGGTGCAAAGGGGTGGTCTATGATCTATGTGGGAATTGAGAGACCAGTCACAGCTAGGCCCTAGTTTGGGTCATGATAAAGATGGTATCAGAGCCTAGATTTGGTGTCATTGGGTGTCCAACAAAGCCATGTCAAGTAGATTTTGATTTATGGGTGTGTAGCATGCTACACTTATAAGGGAGAGGCTACAAGGCATTTTGGAATGTTTTCCTTTCTTGTTGTTCTATTTTTGAGCTATAAAATCTAAGGTCTTGAATCTCTTCTAATTCTCATATGTTCACTTTTTAGACCATACTTCCCAAAAGATTTGATGCTCGTGAAAACCCTTTTGCCCCATCTGAGGAAAATTCTGATAGAGCTCGTCCAACTCTAGGAGTTCAGACCTGATCTGGGGTCGTTGCTTCTGTTTTCCCTAATGGAACTCCACCGGTTCCTCTATCTCTCCCTAGTCACCTCAGGCTGGCGTGTCCAATGCTGAGTTTGGGTAGTCCATTTATTTGCTTACTCAGTTGGTGGCTTCCCAGACTTAGCGTGTTTCTTATGTTTCTCCATCATCTGAGGCCACTAAAGTTGTCCAATTTATGTGGTTGTGTCCTCCTACTTTTACTAGTTCTAAATTTAAGAAAGATCCTCAAAACTATATTGATGAGATGGAAAAAATCTTTTGTGTGATTCATGCTATTAATATGAAGGGTGTATAGTTTGCTGCTTATTAGTTGAAGGATGTAGCATACCAATGGTATGAAGAGTGGGAGTAACTTAGAGGCAATAATGCTGAGTCCACTTTGTGAGACAACTTCTCTAGTGCTTTTCTTGATCACTTCTTTCCTCAGGAGTTGAGAAAGGCAAAGATTGAGGAGTTCATGAATCTAAAGCAAGGTTAGGATATTAGTAAAAGAGTATGCCTTGAAGTTTTATCAGCTTTTACATTATGCTCCAGAATTGGTGTCTAGCATGAGGGTTAAGATGAGGAGGTTTACCTCTGGGTTATCCTGTGAGTTGATCTTGGAGAGCAAGGCTGCCTTGTTGAACAAGTATATGGACATATCTAGGCTTATGGTGTATATGCAACAAGTGGAAAAAAACAAAAAGAGGCAAGCGGAGATGAGTGAAAGGTAAGTAAGGAGTTTTACTACTCGGTCTGGATGAAGATAAAAAATCGAGTGGTAGAGATGGTAGAAAGTGGTCTAAGAAAAAATGGGGAATTCTGGCTCCTACTCTACGACTAGTGCTCTTTATCCAAAGCCATCAGGTGATCATCATTTTTGGTATAATAGTGGGTTTGGAGCACTGGGAGCCCAGCCTCAGGCTTGAATGACTTAATCAGCTCCATCGTATCCTTCTTATAGATTCTATTATCCGGTACACCATGGTGTTTGTAAAAAAAAGAGGAACAAGTTCTATAAATATGATCAGATTGGTCATATGCTGAGGGATTGTCCTTCTAAGATTGCTTATGGGGCAACTAAGATTCTTGTTGCTTATTCATCAGCTCCCATACCAAAAGGTGCTGCTTCTGCTTCTGGCTCCAACACTGGTTAGAATTATTTGTGTGCTCTAGCCACTCGCCAGGATTCTGCGGCATCTCTTGATGTTGTTATTGATATGCTTAAACTCTTCTCTTGTGATAAGTATTGTCAACTTGATCTCGGGTTTACTCTCTCTTATGTGACCCCTTATGTGGCTATCCATTTTGGCTTTGATCCTAAATATATTTCAAATGCATTCTCTATGTCAACTCTAGTGAGTTACTCCATTATGGCTAGAAGAGTCTATTGGGGTTGTGTGATGTCGGTCTGTGGTAGAGAGACCTTGGTAGATCTGATAGAGTTGGACATGTTATAATTTGATGTGAATTTAGGAATGGATTGGTTGCATTCGTGCTATGTCTCTTGATCATCGAACCCGAAGGGTCAATTTCCATTTCCCTAATGAGTCAGTGATTGAGTGGGAAGGTAGTTCCCTAGTACCTAAGGGAAGGTTCATCTCGTATATTAAAGCCCAAAATTTGGTTTCTAAAGGGTTCCTCTATCACTTAGTGCATGTTAAGGATTCTATATCCGAAGGTCCTTCTTTGAAGACTATCCTTGTGGTCTGCGGATTTCCCTAGGTGTTTCCTGATGTTCTTCCTGGTATTCCTCCCAATAAGGTAATTGATTTTGGACTTGATCATTTTCGGACACTCATCCTATTTTTATCACTCCTTACAGAATGGGTCCGATCGAGTTGAAAGAACTCAAGAAGCAGTTGAAAGATCTTCTTGATAAGGGTTTTATCAGTCGTAGTATGTCTTCGTGGGGTACTCCAGTTATTTTTGTATGTAAGAAATATGGGTCTCTTCGGATGTGTATTGATTATCGCTAATTAAATAAGGTGATCGTGAAGATCTGTTCGATTAGCTTCAGGGTGTTAAGTATTTTTCTAAGATTGATCTTCGTTCTGGCTACAATCAGTTGAAGATTAGGGAGGTGAATATCCCTAAGACTACCTTCCGAACTCGAAATAGTCAGTTTTAGTTTTTGATAATGTCTTTTGGCTTGACCAATGCCCCGACAATATTTATGGATCTTATGAATCAAGTTTTTTGTTTGTTCTTGGATTTTTTCATGATTGTCCTTATCAATGATATTTTGGAATATTATAAGAGTGAGGTGGATCATGCCGATCACCTCCGTCTTGTGTTGCAAACCTTGATGGATCATCGTTGTATGCAAAGTTCTCTAAGTGTGAGTTATGGTTGAATGCTGTGAATTATCTGGGACATATTATTTCTAGTGAAGGGATCATAGTGGATCCATATAAGGTTGCGGTAGTTAAGAAGTGGCCTAGCCCACAACTCCAACCGACATTTGGAGCTTCTTGGGTTTAGCTGGCTACTATAGAAGTTTTGTGGAGAGTTTCTCTTCTATTGTTTCCCCATTGACTAAGTTGACTCAGAAGAAGGTGAAATTCTTGTGGTTTGATGCTACTGAGGATAGTTTCACAAAGTTGAAGGATAAGTTGACTTTAGCTTCGGTCTTGAGTTTTCCAGAGGGCACTGACGGTTTTGTTGTCTATTGTGATACATCCCAGATAAAATTAGGTTGTGTATTGATGCAGCATGGTAAGGTGGTTGCTTATGCCTTTAGACAGTTAAAAGTTTATGAGAAGAATCATTCAAATCATGATTTAGAATTTTTAGCTATGGTGTTTGCACTAAAGATCTGGCGACATTATTTTTATGGGGTCCATGTTGATATTTATTCTGATCATAAGAACCTGTAATATGTGTTCACTCAGAAAGAATTAAATCTCAGGCAAACGAGATGGCTTGAGTTTCTCAAGTACTATGACATGAGTCTGCACTATTATTCAGGTAAAGCTAACGTGGTTGTTAACACTTTTAACAGGCTGTCCATGGGAAAATTGTCTTATGTGGATGAGGAAAAGAAGGATTTGGTGAAGGATATTCACCATTTGGCTAATCTCGGAGTTTGTCTCTTGAATTTTGAGGATGGTTGTGTGATTGTTCAATAGGTGGCATAATCATCCCTTGGTGCTGAAGTAAAGGAGAAGCAAATGTTGGATCCTTTTTTGATGCAAATCAAGAATGATGTAGGTAGGTAGAAAGTGATTATTTTCGAGATTGGTGGTGATAGTATCTTGAGGTACCAAGGTAGACTATGTATTCCTAATGTTGATAGGTTGCGAGAAAGAATTTTGGTCGAAGCTCATGAGGCATATTATACTATTTATCCTAGTTCGACCAAAATGTATCATGATCTTAAGGAGATTTATTGGTGGAATAACATGAAGCGGGATATGGCCAATATTGTGGCTAAGTGCATGGTGTGTCAGCAAGTGAAGGTAGGGTACTTGAGGCCTGGTGGGATGACTCAAGAGATTGAGCTAGCGGTATAGAAATGAGTGATAATTAATATGGATTTTGTTATGGGTCTTCCATGGTCTCTCCAACAGTTTGATTCAATTTTGGTCCTCGTGGATAGGATGATACAGTCTGGTCACGGTTACTTCTTATTGGTGGAATAACATGAAGCGGGCTTTGGCCAATATTGTGGCTAAGTGCATGGTGTGTCAGCAAGTGAAGGTAGGACACTTGAGGCCTGGTGGGTTGACTCAAGAGATTGAGCTAGCGGTATGGAAATGAGAGATAATTAATATGGATTTTGTTTTGGGTCTTCCACGGTCTCTCCAATAGTTTGATTTAATTTTGGTCATCGTGGATAGAATGACAAAGTCTGGTCACGGTCACTTCTTGCCAGTGAGGACTAATTTCTATTCTAAGGATTATGCCAAGTTGTTCATTGAGAAGATCGTGAAGTCGCATGGTACTATGATTTCCATCATATCTGATTGAGGTACTCAATTTTATCCCACTTTTAGAGGTTATTACAGTGAGTTTTAGGGACTAAGGTAGCTCTTAGTACCTCTTTCCACCTGCAGGCGGATGGGCAAGTGGAAAGGATAATTTAGGTCTTGGAAGATATGTTTTGATCTTGTGTATTTGATTTTGGTGGTAGTTGGGTTGACCACTTACTTCTTATATAATTTGCTTACAACACTAATTATCACTCTAGCATTGGTATGGCTCTATTTGAGGACTTATATGGTAGGAGGTATAGTTCTACTATTGGGTGGTTTGAGGTTGGTAAGAATAAGTTGTTTGGCCTTGATTTAGTTTACCAAGACATAGAGAAAGTGAAGCTAATTTGAGATAGACTTAAGGCCACCCAAAGTTGTCAAAAGTCTTATGCGGATGTAAGGTGAAGGGAGTTGGAGTTCAGTATTGGTGATTGGGTGTTATTAAAAGTGTTTCCCATAAAGGGAGTGATGTAGTTTGGTAAGAAGGGAAACCTCAATCCCAGTCTGTACTTGGTTGTGAAAAGGGTTGATAAGGTTGCATGTGAATTGGAATTGCCTTCTAGCTTGAGCTCCATTCACCCGATATTTTATGTTTTGATGTTGAGAAAGTACCGGGCTGATCTATCGATAGTTGTTACCATAGAGGAAGTAGGTATTATGGATTCATTGTCCTGTGAGGAGGTACCAATTGAGGTTTTAGATCGGCAAGTCCATCAGTTCCGAACAAAAAATGTGGCTTTGGTAAAGGTTCTTTGGAGGAACCAAAAGGTTGAGGAAGATACTTGGGAAGCCAAGGAGGACATGAAGTCCAAGTATCCATTCTTATTTTCTATTTTGGATAATCGTGATTGAGGTATGTGTATTTCTTAACATCTTTTTTTATGTCTTTGTTAAAGGTAAGTGTGATTATGTGTAAAGTCAAATCGTGCTAATAAATTCCTTGTTCTATCATTCGAGGATGAATGATCCTAAGGGGGAGAGCATGTAACGCCTTAAATTTTTGATCCTTGAAAATTTTCTGAAATTTTATCCTTACCATATTGATACGACTCACCCTACGAGTTGTAGGCTGTCTTGATGGGTTATGTGAACCTAGTCATAAAGTGTCTAGTAAATGGTGCTTGAGTTGTCGTCCTGAGTACGACTTAGGGATACGAGTCATAGGGAGTCTTGACGGGTCCTAGGGACCCAAGTTGTAACCAAATTAGTAATTTAGTGGCTAAGTTCTTCTCTGAGTATGAGTGGCTCACTAAGAGTCGTAAGGACTTATTACGAGTCGTTGGGTGTAAATCATAGGATGTGCAGTGTTTACCCAATTGGGTTTTGTGTTGACTACGATTAGACTCTATGAGTCGTAGGGTCCCATTATGAGCGGTACCAGTTGAGTCGTAGGGTCAACAATGTGTAGGTGTCCTGGGAAGTTTCTTGGTTACGACTCAGGGTGACGAGTCGTAATGAGACTATTTAGTCATATAGTGACCCATAGTCATTGATGACTAAAATTCAACTTTTAATTTAAGGGCACCTTAGACAATTCCCTCCTTGCCCAATTAAAATTCCACATCCATAAAGTACTTAAGGGGGTTATATTTCATCCTTAATGTACTCAGGCTCTCTCAAATTCTCTCAAGCAACTATACTTAAGGTTTCCAAGAAGTAGGTCGAATTCCTTCCATGAAACTTGATATTTCAGGAATGTTACCCTCCCTCATTTTTAATTTATTAAAAGCATATGTTTTAAAGTATTGTTTATGAGATATTTCTATTAGTTTTGAAACAAGGGTTAAGGTTTTGAATGCTTATTGATTGAACAATATTTTCCCATAGTTTACATATAATTATTCATGCTTTAATTAAGGTTTTGAACTTGTGGGTGCATGGGTATGGTGAATGAACTAGGGAATTGTGACTTTCCCCAAACTTGTGATTTTTGAAGTGGTTATGACCCTAACCCCATATTCTGAAATTGGTTTTTAATTATGAAAAATGTAAGAATTTGAATTATCCTTGAACTATTGCATTGTGATTTTGAATTTAACCTTATAGGGTTTATGTATTTCCCTAAGCTAATATAAAATTGGACCAAGGGGGTTGTGAATTCCCCCAAGTGATGATAATTATTGTAGCATGTTGATATTACCTTCCAAGTGTAGTTGGTATAATGATACCAACAATGTATGCCTAACTATGTACTGTGGTTCAATGAATGAGATTGTATGATAATTATTTTAATTGGGCTTTAATGAGGGTTGTGTAGCTGAGTCGTGAAAGTGGAGGTCCCGAGGGATCAATAATGGAAACTGCGATTGCCGATGCGGGGGTCTATATGAATGGGAGGTTCGAGTCCCCTTTCTTCTTCTTCTTATTATTATTATCATATGATTGGGAGGTTCGAGTTTCCTATATTATATTACATGATTTGGTGCTCATGTCACCCTGATATGCTTGGAGGTTTGAGTCCCCCATAGTGCATATATATACCCTCTGGTTCGTGCGGCCACATGCACTGAGGCCCTACCAGCTGGGAGAGAGCTGGGCCCATATAGCCCGTGGGTGCCTTTGTATATTATGACAGTTGAGCTACACCATCCTCGCTAAAGTTTTGTTGATCATGACATTATGTTATCCTTATCCCTGAGTTACATGCTAGCATTCACTCCGCTAACCATCTTCGAACGTTGTATCTCTATGCGATGCAGGAATTAGCCATACTTCTACTCCTCCTGCTCAGTGATTAGGATTCGGGATCTATTCGTGAGTTGACATTGAAGTGGTGAGAGTCTACATTTCTTGTTTTGATCTCCTATGTTTCAGAATCCTTAGACTTATTTTTTGCTATGGTCGGGGGCATGTCTCGATAAGTTATTGAAATTTAGTTTTAGTAAAGGCCTTGTTTGGATTATTGTGGATATTGGGCAATGTTGGTTGGTTGTTTGACCGATCGCTAGTTGTCAGTGATAGACATGTTTTAAATTTTCTTAAGCTTGTTGCATGCTATCTTTTATATGTTTGCAATTCATCCTGTAGAAGGGATATTGTGTTGTTTGGTTAGGTGCGAAGGGGTGGTCTTCGGTCCATGTGGGACTAAAGAGGTCCGTCACAGTCAGACCCTGATTTGGGTCATGACACTTATTAACGACTGACAATGTCGTATGTCGCATTGTCGGATTATGCTCGAATCAACTTCCATCATTTTCGAATATCTACCCCCTCCCTCCCTAATTTGTTTACTAAGCTTATGGCATTCTAAAAAATGATAAAACTATTATTCCCTAAAATGCCTACCCGTCCCAATTTAACACTTAAGAGGCATTGGCTTTCTACTTTAAATTTGGGTCTAGCCAAAAGAAATCTAGGCTACTTAATTGAACTCGAGGTCGCGTCAAATAAAACAACAAAGACTAGCACTTAACATATAATGGTCTCATAGAAAGCCTCTTGATTATTTAAGAATTATTTATGTTATTAACATGCTTTAAAATAATTGTTCATTATTTATGCAACTTAAACCTATAGGCATGATATCTAAGTGACAAATGATTGTCTATTGCCAAAATGATTAAGCAAATAAATAATTTATTTCAAAAGGTGTTGCAGAAAAATGGTTAAAGAGCACAGGAAATTTATTAAAATATGAAGAGCATGGTTAAATTATGAAGAAAATTATTTAAACAATGCAAAAGAATATTTAAACTGCAGAAAAATATTTAAACAGTGCTAAAAACCAAATAAACAGTGCAGAAAATTATTTAATAGTGCAAAAATTTATTTTAAAAATATAGAAAATTAATTGAATAGGCAGAAAATATTATTCAAGAGTGCAGAAAATTAATTTTTTTAAGGGTGCAAGAAAATACTTTAAAGTGCAGAAATTTATTGAAAGTACCAAAACTAAGTTTAATAGGTTGAAATTTAATTAAAAATTCTAAAAACATGATTTCTAGGCAATAGAATAATCTAATAATCCTTGAATATATTGCAAATAAAAAAAGATCATAATCACATAGGATTAATATAAAGGAAATGATGCATTGTTAGAGGAACCTAATCGGTTAGTAGCAAAAACAATAAAACGTAAACAAGAAAACTATGCTTCCAAACTACGAACCCATGATAATAGTAGTAGCTGAATCAGGCCCAAGATCAGAAGTCAAGAAATATTGATAAAGTGAAGAAGAGAGCCATTATTGTTTCATATTTAAGAGTGAAAGAATAAAAGTATGTAATAGTAGGAGTCAACTCTGTCCTAAATAATGAGAAAGAGCGTTGTTTATATAGTGAAAAGAAGACAACTATTAAAAGAAACAAAATAATTAAGAGAGGCAAATAGAAAATTTTCATTGCTTAATTAGCTTAGCCAAATCAATTAGGAGAGAAAATTTTATCACGTTTATCATAAATAAATAAGTAAAAATTTGTTTAGACCAAAAAAGATAGAAGAATAAGTAAAGAGATCATAAGGTCAAGAAGTTTTCCAAATATATGAAGATACCCCACAATTTTAAATTAAGACATGTAATCCGATTAATGACCATAATCCCAAAATTAACTATTTAATAAAAAATGTATCGTAATTAGTTCTCAAGTAGAGCTGGCAAGGAAAAGCAGTTCAAATATATGTAAGAAACCATTACAAATTTCAAATTCAAGAAAACAGGAAATAAACTGATCAAAATTACTAAAACTCTAACTTGATTTGGGAAAAAGATAAACACCATACTCAGAATCGATACTGAAATAATACAAACATAGGTTTCAATCAACAACCGAACAATATACAAAGCATATAGGAACATGAAGAGAAAAACATCAAATAAAACTTAATACTAAATTCACATCGAATCAAGTATCTGTAAGAGGGTTAACTATCAAACATAAAAATTAACACCAAAATATCACACCATCATAGAAATTGAAATCACAATAGGTTGGTGATGGGTGAAAAATTATAAAGTGACTTAGCTTATCGGAGCACCATACACGGAGCAGAATTAAACAATAGAGAGATCCCATTATATCATAAACTAGTGTTCCATCATCGAAACACCTCAATTTCAACCAAGGTAAAGACATTCAACTTTTGAAGATTCATTTGTTATGGTGAGTACGATGGAGGGTTTCACTGGAACTAAAGGTGCGGTGATGTGGTATTGATGGCACCTTGCTGGTTATTACTTTCGGTGGGAAAGCAATGAAAGATTATGGTAGTTGTGGTCTTCGTTGGTGCTTGAGAAGGAGAAGAGAGAAAATTAAAGGAAAGGGAGGAGAGAGAAAGAGAGGTGGTTGTGAAGGGAGTATAAGACGATGAAACGATGATGGTAGTCAGCTGTATGGTTGTTGTGGAACTACAACGATGATGGGTTTTGCTTAGTTTAATAGTGATGGGGGTTTCAGGAGAAAGAAGAAGGATGAAGAGTGGTGGACTGATGATTTTTCTCACCAGAGGTAGTGAGGCCTATAGGTTCACCAACCAAAACTGGTGGTGCAATGGTGAGAAGGAAAGAGATCGGGGAGAGAGACAAAGAGTGCTGAAGGCTGTTATTTTAAGAGAATATGATTTAGGATTTGGTTTGGTTATATTAAAAAGAGAAAGGAAAGAGGCTTGATTTGATTCGTTGGATCATATTTGACCAACATTTGAGATTAAAATTATAATATAGGTTGAATTTGGGTCAAATATATTGTGGGATTGGGTTTAATTAGGAATTGAATTTTGGGGATTAAAATTAAATCAAATTTAGGCTAGAATTGATATTAATGCATACAAAAATGGCTAGAAATTAAATAAAATTGAGAAAATTGAATTGAGTTTGGTCTGCTATTTAACAAATGTAATAATGACTTAATAATAACAATGAAAAATACTAAAATATCACTATTAAAAATAAACTACACATGTAAATTAATGTTTCGTAAAAATATTATATAAAATTATTGGTAATAATTTTGAAATAAATTAGTTACAAATTTTAAGAAATAATATAAACAACAATTACAACAAACAATGTTTCGTAAATTAAAAGTGCACATATTTACAGAAATAATTTAATAACTATAAATAAAATTATGTTAAATATGATATTTAAATTATATGTACTACATAAAAAATATAAAATTATCTGATGTAATAATAATAGCAACCTAAGAGGCATATCGGGAGGTCAAAATTGGGTGTTAACAGTCCTCATCATGACTAAGTTTGTTACATACTTGCATTGAGGATGTAACCCATACAACCAAACAATGCTTCTTTAAACCAAATAATTATTCAGACATTGCCTTTGAAACTATTTTTTTTAAATCTATTTTTGGGATTTTATTACCCATTCAAAATAAATGAGTACAAAAATATAGGCCGACCAGCACAAAATAAAAAAATAGACATAAAAAATTCACTCATCCCAACCAAAAGAGGCCCAAACCCGCATCTCTTTTATTATATATAACCTAGAATAAGGGTTTCCTAATTCCACTTTTCTTCTAACATATCATCTTCCCCTTCATACCTAAACTATGTTGCCGTCGCATGTCAATCCTGGCCTCCTCTTCAATTTTCTTTGAGTCATTAATTTTCTTCTTCTAGGAGATCGATTTGCTAGTAAATCAGCTTTTAAGAGTATGTATTTTATTCATTGTTTTCTCTTTCTTTTTCAATTTTCTTTTCTAACTTTTGATTTTTGCATAATTGTGTTCTTTGGTGGGTGGATATGTTCTATGTATTTTGCTGAGGGTTTCTGTTTGTGAAAATTTTCTTGTATCACTATGTAAGCTTTGATACTCCTCATTTTGCATTTCTCTGGTGTTTCTCTGACAAACTATCTTTTACAGGTGGAATTGGAGTTGAGTGCATGGGAAGCCGACATATCCACCCCATAGTGTCTAGGTCAACCTCCAGGTTTCTAATTCCTGATGTGACCTTGGTTCCCTCCTACTTTGCTGATGGCTGAAGTTGTGTAGGTTATATAGCATTTCACTTTTTTTAAAGCCCATGTGGATATGTAAATATTTGTTAAGTGAAAAAAATTATGCTTTATCCTTCCCTGGCCCATTATTCCTTAAGTATGGGAACTTTAGTTTGTCGTCGTTGATAGTTTTCTTTCCTGGTGTTTCCACATAGTTAAAATGCAAAAAACTGCAATCACCTTTATCTATTGCTAGATTTGCTAGGTAATTTGCTCATTGATTGCTTTCTCCCAGAATATGCTGAAACAGTGTTTGTTTTCATGCAATATTTAGCTTTATGTCTACAGCGATTTTTGTAATGCTCCATGGATATGCCCACTCACATCTAGCACCCTATTTAGTAGCAAAGAATCTATTTTTACTATAATGTTATTGCGTTGTGTCTGCTTGTAATGTTTACTGGCTTCTAAAATAACGGTTGCTTTCACCACTGTATTAGTAATGTTCTCTAAAGTAGTCCCCTGTGCATATGGTAAATCACCATTAGCATCTTTTAAGAAAAAGCATAAGATTTTACCCCCAAATTTCCTTTAGATGCTCCATAGTTATTTTATTTAACCCATCCTTCTGAAGAAAACTCCTATAACACTTTAGTGACCTTCACCCTAGGTTTAAATTCATCCAGCTTCTTTAGTATTCCTTGCCAATTTCCTGGAAAATTCCTGTAAGGCTATATTACTCTAAGTAGGATATGCATGTCTCTAGCCATATTGTGAATTATCCTTTAAAATGTCGACCTCTTCCTTTCATATTTCCTGAGGTTTCTATGCTTCAACAGTTTCCATACTATAATGCTTGGAAGAGCCTTATAGTATGGTTTAAGATCTTTCTTCGCTCCATCTCCCCACCATAGCATGATCACCTCTCTTAGTCTAAGACCTTCTATATTCAATCCTGCAAAAGAGCAAAATTAGTACCATGTCCTATTAGCAATAATTGACCTCAAGAACACATGTGCTAGTATATCTTGGTCAGGATTTGCACAACACCAACATCTTAAAGGGCCTTCTATTCCCTATTTTCTCAATCTTTCATCCACTGGAATTTTAAACTTCCAAAGACTCCACATGAAAAAGACCTTCTTGAGTGATAACTGTTTGACCCATATCCACTTATAAACCTTATTTGTATTTTCCTTATATCTAATATAATGCCAGATTGACTTAAATATGAATACCTCTTATGTATTCAACATCAAATATGGTTTGTCACAATTCTTGATTAGGTAGTTTAACATTTTGCACTATATGCTCCATTATCTCATGGGGAAAGATTTTTGTACTTTTGAGTCCCATTCTTCATTCTTAGTTAAATCAATGATTTTTTCATAAGAGTTAACCCATTCTGCTTCATCACATGTATAAGTATACAAATCTCTCAAACCTGTCCAACTATCATGCCGCACCATGGAGGATCCTTTTTTAACATTCCACTAGATTTGATGCTCAATTAAATCTCTGGCCTACAATATTTTCTTCCATAACTTGGAGCTTATTTCATTTCCTTCCTCAAGAAACTCTTGTCATTGACTTTTGAAGTTTTGCCATGGTCATCATGTAATGACCTTCTAGGTTATTTTCTATATTTTCATGCATTTTCTTTATTTAGAGATTTTCTATAGTGCACCCAAGTCATTATGACTTGCTGAAGCTAACAGTTCAGTTATTAGGCAGTTTATTTGATTATTAGAGCCAATTTTCTATTTAATAGTCTTCGTTGATAAGAATTGGCTATGGGGTGAAAACGTTAGTCTAACAACCTCATATGCAATTCTGACCATTTCATCAGCTTGAAACATCAAATTTGGGCTAGGAGGATATTTTGTTAGCATCCCAAGGCCTTCAAATTCATTTCGAGCTATTGGTTAAAAATTGATAAAAAAGGCCCAAGGGTGTAGGGCCCACTTTTTATCACAACAACCTCAGATAAAAATTTTGACTACGCCATTGAGTCTTAAACGTTGAATTGATAGGGTATCATAGTTCATTTACATTTATGAGATTCTGAATAAATCCTGAGCAGTGGGTGGAAACTTGAAATTTTTTAAGTTTCAGCTGGTGAGATCAGCTGGTGCATTCACTTAAGTGGCTCTTCGATCGCTTTAATGGTGGTCACTTAAGTGGCCAGTCGATTGCTTTAGCAGCAATGGCTTTCCCAACTGAGCTGCTTAAGTGGAGGTTGATATGTTAAAGTAGATGTGTAATGACTAGAATTTAGTGAATCATGTGAAATATGTATTTCTATGTAATTTGACCATTTTACCCCTTCCTATGGTTGTATTATAGTATTTTTGGGGTGTGAGGATGATTGGCATGGTTTCTGATATATTTTAGTGTGATTTATGCGATATTGTAATTTTGAGTTTTGATGGTTAACTTTATAAAAATAATATTTTTTGAACTTCCAATATCGCCACTGAGTCTGGAGCATTGAATTTGATAGGGTAGCATTATTCATTTGCATTCATGAGATTTCAGATGAATCCTGAAGGGTTCGCAGAGACTTAGAGTGCACCGACTCCCTACCTGGTGCACCACTCAGATGGTACACTCACAATTGCAATGCTCATTTCGTGATCGTGATTGGGGTATGTAGACATATGTTGTGATTGTGACACTTACTCCACCATAGCAATACCCTTATCAGCTGGTTACTATAATTCTGACACCTGGTCTGCGATCGTGATGCTTGGGTATATAAATATTTGATTTTTGCCATTTTCACCATTTCTGAGACTCAGAGCTTAGGGTTTCCTGATTTTTAGCTATTTCTCCCAATCTAAGGTTAGATAATCTCCATAACACCTATTTCAATTATTTTCTTCAATTTGTATCATCTATTTCTTGTTCTAATCTTAGATTAAAGAATAAAATTTGGGGATTTTAGGTTGTAAGGCCTTAAAATTATATTTCTTCAATTTAAACCCCAATTTCAAATCTTTTTCACTTAGATGAGTTTTTAACCTCATAATCATTAGTTTTTCTCAATTTTATCTTCAAAACAACTTTGATTTTTGATTATAAAATGAATTTTGGGGATTTTATTCATAAAGTTTAAAAATGGTTTTTCTTTGATTTGAACCTCATTTTAAACTCATTTTCGCTTGGGTTTTCAGTTGTATTCTCTTAAAAATACGGGGAATATATTTTTTAAACAAAGGTACGATTTTGTTATTCTTTTTTGAAAACCTATTTGGGGGGTCCATTTTAACCCTAAATTGAAAATTGGTAATATGGATAACATTGGCTTTTTTTTGATGCATAGATTCTATATCTCCTTGTTTTTGTTTATTTTGGATCTTTTTGTGAGGATTAAACCTTGGGTATTGAAGTTTTGTAGATCAATTTTCGGCCTTCGGGGTATGTAATGACTTTACTTCTTTCAAACTAGGATGGGTAGTTAATTTTGATACAAAATCATGTTAAGGGTATGGTAACGAATCATGAAAAATGGCTATCTTATTTTGTTGTGCCCGTGTGGGGGCCTATATATGATGTGTTTGGTGGTTTTGAGCTATTATATGCTATGTGTGACCATGTGGAGTCCTATGCAGCTTTGATAGCCTATATCATGAAAATAATGGTATCTTGTTCGATGAAAAGCCTATTATGGTATCAATTATGTGTGTTTATATTTTCATACTCTATTGGCATATGAATTATGTTGGTTTTCATGGATGGTATGATATTTTGAGTGGATATCTGGGCTTATATGTTGGTATATTGATGGGTTATTGGATATTCTCATGGTTAGTTGATTGTGAACATTGCATTATTATTTTTATAGAATCACACACATTATTTCACTTGCTTATTGTATGCTTCATATCCCGTTGTTGTTGTATGTTGTACTTTATTTGTGTCCTTTGTCATGTATGTGCTCTGACAATATTAGAAATACTGAAAATACTAAAAAAACTGGAATTGTTGAAAACACTAGAAATATTAGAAATATTGTAAAATTCTGGAAACACCAGGAACATTAGATTTTATAGACCTTATTCGAGGGATGTGCCAAAGATGAGTTATGGATATTGAGTTGTATATGGGTTGACGAACCCCCATTGGTCCTATGTCTTGAATCTTTAGCTTCGTAGGTGTATACGAAGACTATGAGACAACCTCGTGCATTATATCATCATCATAATTCTTATTGTATTTACTTTATTATGTTTGTGATGTGATTGTATATTTTGATCAATTTGTTACCTATCTATTATTCTATGTTTCCTTACTTATACTTAGTTTTGTTGTATATGTTATTCTCTTCTTTTCTTTGCTTATATGTGGTATACATGTATACTTGTATTTTTTCTAGTGTTTTGCTGTGTTATATATGGATATTATAGAACTGTTTGTGCAAGTGGTGTGGGCTACCATTATGGGATATTTTTTGATTGCAGGTGACATGGCCTTAGTGTGTATTTTTGTATGACTTATTATCTACTTTCCTAAGTTATCCTATGATACCTACTGAGTACAAGTGGATCATACTCAATCCTGTTGTGCCCTTTTGATGCAGGTACTAGTTCTAGTACATCACATAGTGATTGATTTGGGCAACTTCAGAGTTATTCAAAGTAGCGGTTAGATTTTCATACATCTGGAGTCCACTTCTATCTTTCTGTATTAGACTATGTCTTTACTAGAACTCAGAGACAGAGATTGTTCTTGTTGGAATTGTTCTTGTTGGATATTTTTGATGTATTTGATTCATGGATTATATTAGTAGTTTTTACACTATGACACCAGGTTTTGGGGGAGTTTAGAATGTTTTTCTTGAGTTTATACTTTCCGCTATTGTTATATTAGTAGTTTTTATGCTATGACATCAGGTTTTGGGGGGGGGGGGTAGAATGTTTTTCTTGAGCTTATACTTTTCGCTGTTTTTTTTTATTTATGTTTTTTTTTTTTTTTAAATCGGGTTTTGGGGGGGGGGGGTTTAGAATGTTTTTCTTGAGCTTATACTTTCCGCTATTGTTATATGGATATGGTTTGGCTTAGTTCTAGGAGCCTAGCCTTGGGTTTGGATTTTTATTTCCTTTTTGTATCAATAGGCTTACTTGTCAAGGTTTGCCGCGATAAATACCATCATGAACCTCGAATTTTGGGTCATGACAAATTGGCATAAGAGGATCTAGGTTCATTCGTCTCAATAGTCTAAGAATAAGATGTCTAATAGATTCTCGCGGATCGGTACGTGAATGTTCATATTTATCTTTGAGAGGCTATAGGATGTCTTTAGGAATTTCCCTTATTTTGTTCCTTATCATGCAGATTTCTTTCATACCTTGTGCTCTTAGTTATATTTTACTCTTTTTGTGTATGGATGGTGATGAATAGATCTCATGAGGTTAATGGTGTGGAACCTTTATCTTGTGAGAGAGCCTAATCTAGAGGGCGAGTTGCATGTCATGGACGGACTCAAGGTAGTGGACGAGCATTTAAATCTAACTTATCTAGGAGTAGTGCTAGGGGACTTTTCCTCGAGCCTTGTGTTGAGCATGTCGGAGGTATGGGTTCTACTTCAGCTCCACCGAGTTTTTCTACCCTAGTATTATAGGGGTTGTTGGTTCACTCGTTGAACTATTTGGAGGATGCTCCTATGAGTGCGGCTAGTGTTCCTCCAGTCCCAAATATGGATTCTCAAGTTGTACCTGCTTTTAATTTTGGTACTTCTCAAACCCCGAGTACTATTTCTATTTTAGCGCCGGCGTCTGAGTATGGTATTCCAAGGTCGGGAGCTCAACCTTCATCTATGTTACCTCCCCAAATCGGATCTCAGGCTGGAAGATTCACCATGCCTCCTCTTGCTGCAAGTACAGTTATGTCTTTTGAGAATCTGAAGAGGTTCGAGAGATTTACTCATTTGGGTCCTCCTAAATTCAGTGTTGTTATGGACGAGGATGCTTACGAGTTCTTAATTGATTATTGGGAGAAGTTGCACAAATTAGGTTTGCTTGATTTGCATGGAGTTGCTTATACTACTTATTAGTTGAGAGATACTGTTAGAGATTGGTGGAGGTTGCTGGTTAGTTACAGATCTCTTGATTCTTCCAAGATGATTTAGGATCAGTTTATCAATGCTTTTTGGAGCAATTTATGCTTATAGTTTGAGGGATCGGATGAGATATGAGTTTGATTGCCTAGAGAAAGGCTCCATGACTGTTTCAGAGTATGAGGTGCACTTCCATGCCTTGTACAGATATTTTATGCTAGTATTTCCACTGAGTTTGAGACAATTCAAAAGTTCATAAAGGGGTTGGACGTCTCTCTTCAGTTAGTTACATCTCAGATGGTTGTATTTGGAGCGTCTTTTCAGTGTATAGTGGATCATTCTAAGATAACTGAGGGTATTCTTCGAGCATCTCAGGGAGGCACCAAGTAAGTGCATTATTTTTGTAAGTTCAGAGGCAACACTTCTTGAGTCAGAGATTTTATAGGTTCTTGTAGGTATCATGGTAGGTCAATGTATGTAGCCTTATAGAGTTTGAGTAATGGGTATTCTGGTCTAGCAGTTTAGGGTGGCTGTCCAGGCCTACTTTTACCTTCTTCTTTTGAGTCATGTGGTAAAGATTGCTTTATGTGTGATGAGATTGGCCATTTTGCCAAGGAATGTCCTCGCTATGTAATCAGAGCTACTCCTATTTTAGCCATGAGAGGTAGAGGTTCTACCAGGGGTACGAGAGGTAGAGTTAGTGGAGCCCATAGTGGTGGTCATGGGGCTACTCAACCAGTTGGTTTCGTGGATAGTTCTATATTATACCTACTAGACCAGAGGCAGAGGCTTCTAATGTTGTGATCATAGGTATCGTATCTGTTTGTTTTAGATTTGCATTTGTGTTATTTGAATTAGGATAACTTTCTTCTATATGTCTGCATATTTTATGTCGGGTTTTTATTCTGTTAGTGGCCTCTTGCCATGTCTATTCGTGTATCTACCCCAATAGGAGATTTTTTAGTGGTAGATTAGGTGTACTGATCTTGTATTATGACTTTTTCTGGGCATGAGACTTGGGTAGATTTGCTTGTGTTTGATATGGTTGATTCAACGTTATCTTGGGTATGTATTGGTTATCTCCTTACAATCTTTTCCTAGATTATTATGCTAAGACCATGACTCTAGCTTCACTGAGTATACCAAGGATAATTTGGAAGGGTGTACTTCATTCAGGTCCTAAGAGGGTTATATCTTATCTTCAGGCTCATTGATTGGTTGAGAGGTGGTGTTTGTCTTACTTGGCTCTTATTTGTGATACTAGTGTTGCTTCACTTCTTTTTTTGGATTTTGTTTTTGTGTTGTTCGTGAGTTCATGGATATGTTTCCTACAGATTTGCCTGGTATGCCTTTGGATCATGACATTGATTTTGCCATTGATGCTGAGACGAGAACTAAAACTATTTCTATTCCCCTAATAAGATGACTCCAATCGAGTTGAGGGAGCTAAAAGATCAGCTACAAAAGTTATTAGATAAGGAATTTATTTGACCTAGGGTATCATCATGGGGTATGACTGTCTAGTTTGTGAAGAAGAAAGATGGGTCTATACGGATGTGTATCAATTATCGATAGTTGATCAAGGTGATAGTTAAGAATAAGTTTTCTTTTCCTTATATTGATTATTTATTTGATCAGTTTCAGGGTGCTGCAGTGTTTTTGAAGATTAATTTGAGGTTCGAGTGCCACCAGTTGAGAAGTAGACCTTCAAATATTTTAAAGACAACTTTTCAAACTCAATATGGTCACTATGAGTTCTTTTTCATATTTTTTGGGTTGACCAATTTCCCACCGTGTTCATGGAGTTGATGAACTGGGTGTTTCGACCATATCTTGACTCTTTTATTATTGTATTTATAGATGATATCTTGGTATTCCAAGAGTGAGGCTGATCATAAGGAGTATTTATGGATCGTACTTCAAAGATTGGGGGATGAGAAGTTGTATGCAAGGTTCTCCAAGTATGAGTTTTAGTTGGAGTTTCTTTCTTTCTTGGGTCATGTGGTGACTAAGGAGGTATTATAGTTGATCTAACCAAGATTGTAGCGGTTTGTAATTGGGCTAGGCCTATTTTGCCCATTGAGATTTGGAGTTTTGTTGATTTGGTAGGTATTATCTGTGTTTTGTTTATGGTTTTTATCTATTGAAGCTCTGTTGATCAATTTGATTCAGAAGAAGATTTCCATCAGTAGTTTAATGCTTGTGAGGTGAGCTCCAAAAGCTCAAGGATTTGTTGACTTTAGCTCCTATCTTGACTTTTCCCAAGGAGAGAGTAGGTTTTACCATCTTTTGTAATGCTTCAGGTATTTGGTTAAGGATGTGTTAATGTAGAAGGGTAAGGTGATTGTGTATACTTCTCTTTAGTTTAAGCCCTTTGAGAAAAATTACCCTACCCATGATTGGAGTTGTGCGCAGTTGTTTTTGCTTTGAAGTTGTGGAGGCTACTTGTATGGAGTCCGTTCTGAGATTTTCTTGGATCATCATAGCCTTCAGTACTTCTTCACCTAGAGAGATCTTAATATGAGTCAATGTCGTTAGCTTGAGTTGCTTAAGGATTATGGTTTTACTATTCTCTATCATCCGGGCAAGGCTAATGTGGTTGTAGATGCCTTGAGCCAGAAGTGGACTAGCATAGGTAGCTTGGCACATCTTTTGACCCAGGAGAGACCTTTGTCCTTAGAGGTTAAGTATTTAGCTAACCAGATGGTTAAACTTGATATTTCGACACCTGAGCATGTCTTAGCATTTGTGGAGTCTAGGTCTACTTTGATGGAGTATATTTGAGCTCATTAGTTTGATGATGTTGGATTAAGGTTGATTTGAGATAAGGTGGTGAGTGTAGTGAGGTTAATGAAGCCTTACTTGATTCAGATGGGGTTTTGAAGATTAGAGGTTGAGTTTATGTGCCAAGAATGGGTGACTAGATTAAATTGATTTTAGAGGAGGCCCATTCTTCCCGTTCTTCCATCTATCTAGGAGTGACTAAGATGTATCGTGACTTGAGACAAGATTACTGGTGGGGTGATATGAGGATAGATATAGCAGATTTTGTAGCTTGTTCCCTTTGTTTCTAGCAGGTGAAGACTGAGCATTTGAGACCTAATAGATTGCTTCAGAGATCACCCATTTATGAGTGGAAATAGGAATGGATCACTATGAACTTTGTGACTGAATTGCCTCACACTTTGTATAGTTTTGATAGTGTTTGGGTCATCGTTGATCGATTGACCAAGTCTTATCATTTCATTTTGATGCAGGTCTCTTTAAGTGTTGAAAGGTTGGCCTATATCCACATTCGTGAGATTGTGCGACTACATGGTGTGCCAGTGTCTATCATTTCAGATCGAGGTTTTGTGTTCATATCTCACTTTTGAAAGACTTTTCAGGATGAGTTAGGTACTTGGGTTGATCTTAAAACCATATTTCACCCTAGACTGATGGGCAGTCAGAGCGAACTATCAAGGTTTTATAGGATATGCTCCGTGCTTGTGTGATGGATTTTGGTGGTTAGTGGGAATAGTATTAGCCTTGGAAGGGTTAACGTATAATAATAGCTACCATTCCAGTATCAATATGGCTCCTTTTAAGTCTTTGTATGGTAGGGTTTGTCGATCTTAAGTGGGTTGGTTTGAGGTTAGACCTCGACGTATGGACTTGCTTTGTGAGTTATTAGATAGAGTTTGGATCATTCATGATAGACTTCAAGCTGCTTAGAGTAGGAAGAAGTGTTATACAGACCATTTACTTCAAGCCTTAAGATTTGGTGTTGGTGATCATGTTTTTCTTCGTGTTTTCCCATGAAGGGTGTGATAAAGTTTGAGGAGAGAGGCAAGCTTAGCCCCAGGGATATTAGCCTATTTGAGATTCTTCAAAACTGTTGGAGATATAGCTTATGAGTTAGCTTTGCCCTCGGACTTATCAACTATTTATCCAGTTTTTCATGTTTCCATATTTTGCCATTACATTTTGGATGAGTCTCATGTCATTCATTGGGAGTCAGTTTAGTTAGATGAGAGGTTGTATTTTGTTAAGGAACCGATCTCCATATTGGTTAGGGATATTAGACAGTTGTGCTCTAGAGATATTTCGTGGTTAAGGTCAAGTGGAGGCATCAACCTATAGATGAGGCTAATTGGGAGGTCGAGTCTAATATGTGTAGTTCTTGTCCTCAGCTTTTTGCTGATTCAATTATTTCTCTTGCCTTTAGTTCGAGGATTAACTAGATTTTTAGTGGTGGATGTTGTAATGACTCAAATTTTGATAAATTATGTGAAATGTCTGTTTTTATATGATTTTACCATTTCACCCCTCCGCGTGGTTGTGTTGTAGTATTTTTGGGGTATAGGGGTGATTGGCATGGTTCTCGCTGTATTTTAGTGTGGTTTATATGATATTATGGTTTTTGATGGCTTTGAGAGCCTTATAGTTGGCTCCAGTCAACATCTTTTGATCTATGTATTGGATGGCAAAACGGACTGTGCCAGTATATTTGAAATGTGAATTTTAAGGTGGTAACATATTTGGTGTGGTTTTATGGCTTTTAAATCTCATTTCGACTGTTGGTTCAAAAAGTTGTGATTTTGGATTTTAGGGGTCAACTGTATGAAAATGATATTTTTTCAAAATTTTGATATCGCCATTGAGTCCGGAGCATTGAATTTGATAAGGTAGCATTATTCGTTTGTGTTTACGGGGTTTTGGATGAATCCCGAGGGGCTTATGGAGACTTGAAATGCACCAAGTCCCTAGCTGATGCACCCCTCAGCTAGTGCACCCCCGATTGCGATGCTCCTATAACGATCACGATTGGGGCCTGTAGACATATGTCACTAACATGACGTCTGCAATCGCGATACCCTTATCATCCAGGTACTGTGATGAAATGCCTCAAAATTTGGTCCTTAACAATTTCTAAACCTATAGGCTTACTGCTTAGATTATGACTCTTCCTACGAGTCGTAAGGTGTCATTATGGGTCATAGGACCTTAATTGTAGCCTGACCAGTATGGATTGGCCAAGTTTTTATTTTGATTACGATTGACTCCAAACTAGTAGTAAAGACTCTATAGGAATTGTATAACCCCATCTGTAGCCAACAAATGTTTTGTCTTGCCTATCATTTGATCAAACTACTCATAATGTTTGAGTATGAGTCATATGGCACGACTCATAGGACCAGGGTGGGTGTCCATGGATACTGTCCATACTACAATTGGAGGTCACGAGTCGTAAGGTGACCCTATAAGTTGTAATGTTGACTATAATGATTGGGCAATAATTTTTCAGTATTTCATTAACGGCACAAAGGACATTTTCCCTCTTCCCCAATCATGACCCACGACTTAAAACCTCTTTAGGGTATCATTATTACTCTGAAACAAATCAAATAACTTCTCAATCTCTCTCAAATCCCCAAAGTCAAGAGCTCTTAGAGTTTCCAAGAAGTTGGTCAATTAGGGCTCTCAAGGGTGATTTCTCTCCATAGTTGTGATACCTTCAAGCATGTTACTCTTTCCCAAATATTTTTTTTTCAAAAACATGTGTTTTAAATGGTTCAATTGTATGAATTTGAATGTGGGTTTTGACATGGGTTGAGGG
>NC_061122.1:83585213-83595352 GCF_002878395.1 Capsicum annuum
CCCTCAACCCACTTGTGTAAATGACTTTGAATTGTGGAATTGTTATTTAGTTTGGCCTTCTCACCTTCACTATTGCATTACATAAATGGTTAAGAAATGAACATAGATTTTGAAGGCCTTGTTGTCTATGTTTTGATTTAAAGAACTAAAGGAGGCCGAGACATTCATCCAATTTGATTTAATAAACAAAGGGGGTTGAGGCATTTCCCTAAGTTAATGGAATTGCAATGACATAATTATGAGTTTGCAAGCAAAATGGTATGATGATACATGTGGTATGCCTTAATGAATAATTCCTTGGTTAATAAATAGGTTATGTGAAACTTGTTTTAGTTGAGCTTAATGGGGGTTATGTAGCTAATCCGTGAAGGTGTGGATCTCGAATGACTTGTGCAAGAAACACATATTTGCCGATGTGAGGGTTGGTCTTAATGATTGTGCGCATGGTTCACACTATTGATATATTTGTATCTAGGATTGACATGGGGTAGGGGCATTCCCTGGTCTTCCTTGTTACATTTGGTTCATGTGGCTAACATGCACTGGGGCCCTTTCAGTGGGGAAACTGAACCTATATAGCCGGTGGGTGCCTATATATGATGGTTGAGCTATGTAGTCCAGGATAATATTTTACTATTATGCTAAATGTTATTCCCTACCCCAACATCTATTATATATATGTATGCATATATGTGAACATGTACTGTGAGTTTAAAATTGAAATTTGGACTGACATTATTTTATCCTTATCCTGAGTTACATGTGAGTTCTCACCCCACTAATCATCGTTGAATATTGTATCCTCACACGATGCGGGGTCCGAAGGCACTTCTACTTTTCCTGTGCATTGATAGGTGGTCTTAGAGTCGGTCATTGCGGTGAAGTGGTGAGCTTTCATTCTCCGGAAGACTTGATCATTCCATCGATTTTTCCTTCCGTAAATTAGAATTGAAGAATTCACATTTATGTTGTCATTACTATTTTTAGGGTCGAGGGTGTGTGCCGACATAGGTTGTTTTCTGGTATAGAGGCTTTATGGATATTACTATGTATTGAGTATTAATGTTGACACTCCTAGATGTCTTTGAACTTGTTACTTTCTATGTTGTTATATATTGGGAATCCAGCCGTTGTCAGTCGTGTTATGTTTTGTTTGGCTAGTAAAAGGGGGTGGTGTTCGGTTCTCTATGGACTTGAGATACCCATCGTGGCAGGGTCTTGGTTCAGGTCGTGACACGCTATTGCAACATCTGGTCTGTGATCGCCATGCCTGGGTATATAAATACCTGATTTTATCCATTTTCACCATTTTTGTGACTTGAAGCTTAGGGTTTCATGATTTTTAGCTATTTTTTCCACTTCTAAGCTTGGTTAAGCTCCATAACACCTATTTCAATTATTTTCTTCAATTTTTATCATCTATTTCTTATTTTAAACTTTGATTAACGAATGAAATTTGGAAATTTTGGCCCGTAAGGCCTAAAAATTATATTTCTTAAATTTAAACCCCAGTTTGAAACCTTTTTCAATTGGATGAGTTTTTAACCTCATAATTATTACTTTTTTCTCTATTTCATCTTCACAACAACTTCGATTCTTGATTTTAAAAAGGATTTCAGGGATTTTACCCAGTAAAGTTTAAACATATTTTTCTTTAACTTATTTAAAACTCATTTTCACTTGGGTTTTTAGCGGTAGACTCCTAAAAATATGGAAAACATATTTTTGAACAAAGTTACGATTTTGTCCATTTTTGAAAACCCGATTTGGGGTCCATTTTGACCACAATTTGAAAATAGGTGATATGGGTATCGTTGTCTTTCTTTTGATACGTAGATTCTATATTTCCATGTTTTAGTTGATTTCAGATCCGTTCATGAGGAGTAATGCTTTGGGATTAAAGTGTTGCAGATCAATTTTTGACCTTGTCTAGGTAGTTAATTTTGATATAAAAGCATGTTAAGAGTATGAGAACTAATCATGAAAAATGGATACCTTATTGTATTATGCCCATGTATGTATCAATTATTGTTGAGTTTATACTTTCTGATATTGTTATATGAATATGGTTCAGCTTCGTTCTAAGAGCCTAGCTTTGGGTATGGATTGTTGTTTACCTTTTTGTATTAGTTTGTGTGATAGTCTTACTTGTTAAGGTTCTATATGACAAGAACCATCATGACCTTCAGATTTTGGGTCGTGGTAGGATGTCGCTTAAGAGGCAAACCATCTTCTTTAGCGATAGGCCAGGCTCAATGATACATGGTTGCTTTAGCGGTGAAAGCTTCAGCTGAACCTGGAAGGACATTAAATGCCTCTTTTGTGCAATTTTCTCCCCATTTATTTTTGTAAGTCTCAAGAGCTTGGAGTCTGATCTTAGGTTACTTGTTTCCTCCCTGATTTCTCAATTTATTCCCAAAATCCCTAGATTTTGTTGAGTAAATTGTGGTATTGATTGGCTCAAAATTTACCCATTCTTGAGGATAAATATTCCTTTAGCATAGCTACACATTGACAGTTTTGAAAGTGCGTTTCTACAAGTGGAACCCATATGAGATTTTGGCTTGATTTTGAATGTGAAGCATTAAAATAAAATATGAGTACCATTGTTCTCGTATTAATGAGTAGGTTACCATTTTGATAGTGTGGTATCAAGCGAAAGCTTCTCAGAAAGGGAAATCAATAACTTAGTAGACTTCACCGAGCTTTCTTCGGCGTCCAGGTAGGATAGATTTACATTTTTATAGATTGAGATAAATTATAGTATAATTATGCTGTGCTAGATATGGGTTAGAATTAGGACTTGGAGTTACATTTAGTATGAATTGGATTATTTAGCCGATTTGAGATTGCAATTAGGTGTAATTGAATGAGCTACTTGTTTTTTTAGGTAGAATTGTTATTTTAGGACTCAATGAGACTTATTTAGCTTCTTGTAATAAGATTTAGAGCCTTAACCTACTTTGAGACAATAGAATGGATTATCAGGGTTTAGAAGTGGGCCCTCTAGCCTATCTTAGGCCAAGATTACTATTAGCTCCTTGTAGACTCATTAGTACATAGGAGGTTTTGGACATATAATGGTTTATTACAAATTGATGCTTCAGATATGATAGTTCCAGTTCGACTCTGACGATTTATTATATTAAGACCAGTTTAATTCTGGCTTGGTTGATGACATTAATTCTGGTTCATATTTAGTTTTCATGATATTAGTTCTAGTTCAAGTTTGCATATGAGATACTAGTTCTAATTTAAGTCTGACTTTGAGAAATTATTTATGATGGTATGGAACTGCTTCAATTTCGGTGTTTACGTATTGGAAGGATCCATAGTTATGATTTCAGGATATGGTTAATTAGTATAATTTTGGTTATTACTTATCCTTGATTGCACCCTCTGAGCTTATAGTGGCTCGCATTAGGTTATTTACTTTATAGCACCTTTTGGCTTATGGGGGCCAGTTATGTAGTGATAGCTATGTTTTCTTTAATATAATTGTTTTGATTATTTATTTATAGTATTTGGAGAGTTATTCTAGGTTAACTCTTTTACCTTGACTTAGCTTATTTATCTCACATTTTATATTTATATTATGATATAGCTTACTCTACCGATGATGCCTACTGAGTACCTGTGGCTTTATTACTCATACTACACTTCTGTACCTTTTTAGTGCAGATCTCAATAGGAGTTACCATTATTAATGTCGCAATTATGCTAGTCAGAGTTTGGGGACAGGGGAGCTATCGGAGTCGAAGTTGACCATTTTCTCCATTTTTTGTTTTTGCTTAATCTTTCTATTTTCAAGACTATTGTATATTGACTTATATGGTACTCATATTCTTTCGATTAGTAGCTCTTGTACCGACTATAACAGGTCATGGGATAATGATACATTTATCTTATTTCTCCTCATTTATACGATTGTCTTATTGATTCATGTCTTGTCATTTAGTTACTTGCATAATTTCGATATTTATGTTATTTTCTACCAATTAGCCCATTTTTTTATAGCTTTGGGATACTATTTGGCTTACCTACTAGTGGAATAAAGTATGTACCATCATGATTTATGAAATTGAGTCATGACAAATTGGTATCATAGCGCTAGGTTCACCAGTATTGTTGGTACAAAAGCGCAAGTATCTAGTAGAGTCCCACGGATCAAAACTTATTGTCTATTTCTCATCTTCAAGATTCTATAGGACAATCTTAGGAAATATTCACTCATGCTAATAGTCTGAGTTTATTTCTAAGATTCCTTTGGTTTCACTCTTTTGTAGGTGGCTAGGATGCGTGCTACCGCTACACGAGAAGAGGACCCAGAGTCTACAACTAAGGATCATACCAAAGTACGTGGATGGCGTAAAGTTCCAGGATAGACAAGATATGCAACCCCAGCTAGAGATCAAGATATAGAGCCTTCACCGGACCTTATCCCTATTCCCATGCCCGAGATTCCTCCACCCCAGCCAGTGGTGGGTCAGGGCCATCCCAGGATTTACTAGGGTTTATTTCATCATCACTGCTCAGAAATGTATTAGTTTAGCTCTTGGTTTTAGTTGGTGGTGCACCTTCTGATGGTGCTCAGTCTACGGACCAAAGTGGCACTGAGGCTAGAGCGCATCCTATAGTTGCGACTTCTAGAGTTGAGATCCCTCAAGTATCGGTGGTTGCTCAATCGGTAGTTGCCCAACCTAATATGTTTGTTAAGGAGAAGAAGATGTTAGGTAGATTCTTAAGATTGACTCAACCTAGGTTTTTTGGGGCATCGGGCGAGGATGCCTACACGTTCTTGGTTGCTTGCAAAGAGAGGATCTATAATTTAGTCCTAGTTGAGACTCATGGTATGGACTACACTATTTGTTAGTTGGATTTGGTAACTCGACATTGGTGGAGAGGTTATCTTGATTCATGGCTAGCTAGATTTCCTTCTTTGACATGGACTCAGTTCTTCTAGGTTTTCTTAGAGAAGTATATTCTTTGTGACCTTAGAGATCATATCAAAGATCAATTCTCGATATTGGAGAAAGGTTCCATGACTATTTTAGAGTACGTGGCTTCATTTTATGAGTTGTCCAGGCATGCTACATAGCTTGTAACCGAGTATGATCGAATTAAGTGTTTTGTTTGAGATTTAAGACTTTTTCTTCACATGGTTATATAGATTTTGGTTGACATTAATAGATTTTCTATTAAGGTTTCTGATCATGCCCAACTTATGAAGGAGATACATTATGAGGCCCAATGAAGCAGCGATAAGAGGCTGTGATATTGGGTAGTTTTAGTAGGAGTTAGTGTTTTTCACTGTTCAAAGGTAGTGGTTCTCAGAGTAGGTACCCTCCTTATCAATTTTATCAGTATCAGGGTTAGTCTAGTAAGTTCATTCATGTTGCACTTTAGATTACTAATGGAGGCAGTCTATCTACAGTAATCATCCTAGCCAAAGCCGTGGTCAGCCATTGAGAGGTTCTTTTTCTGGGTTTTATAGTCGAGGTGGTTATTCTAGGTAATTTGGGTATTCTGGTTGTGCTACATCACATGGGGCACATTATTATCATAAGGCCTTTGACTATTTCTCTATAGAGTGGTCCAGGTATGGGGCGGTGGTACCTATGACATAGAGTGTTCCACTGATAAGGGTAGTGCCGCCTCCATCTAGGGGTGGTATGCATAGTTTTGGGGTAGTTTTTAGGGTGCTCGTGGATATCCTCCGTAGGTAGGACAAAATATCAATTTAACGCCTAGTTAGGTAGCCGCCAAGGTCATTTGTATCCTATACCTAATAGACTGGAGGTCGAGTCTTTGGATGTTATTATTACATATATGATCCTAGTGTAGCATCACCTAACTTTTGCTTTATTTGATCTAGAAGCTACTTATTCTTATGTATCTTCCTATTATTCATCGTTGTTAGAGTTATCTTAGGATTCTTTAAATGTGTCATTATGTGTATCTACTTGTGTGGATGATTCTTTAGTAGTGGATTGAGTTTATTAATTATGCATTGTGATTGTTCGAGAGTTTGATACAAATGTTGATCTTATTATGTTAGATATAGTGAATTTTGATATGATTTTTGGCATATATTGGTTATCCCTCTATCATGCAGTCTTGGGTTATTTGCCAAGATTTCTACCTTACCCATGCTTGATATATCCCTGGTTGTGTGGCAGGGATCTATTAGCTGCGAGCTGACGGAGATTATTGCTCTTATGTTAAGGCTAGGATACTTATATCAAGGGGTTGCAAATCTTATCTCACTTATCTTCATGATATTAGTATAGAGAGTCCCTTGCTTGACTCTATTTCTTTAGTCCGTGAGTTTCTGATGTTTTTAGTATCGATTTACCTGGAGCTGCCTGTAGAAGCAACTTAATAGGGTGATGGTAAAGATTAAGTACCCTATGCCTCGCATTGATAATTTAATTTTCCAACTTTAGAGAGAAGCAGTGTTCTCTAAGATTGACTTGAGTTCTAGTTACCATCAGTTAAGAATTCGGGCTGAGGACATCCCAAAAATAGCCTCTAAGACTCACTATGGTCATTATGAGTTCATAGTGATGTTTTTTGGGTTGACCAATGCCCTAGCTACATTTATAGATTTGATGAACCGCGTGTTCAGACCTTATTTGGATTCTTCATGATTTTGTTTATCGATGAGATCCTTGTGTATTTGAAGAGTAAGAAGGAATATATGCAATATTTGAGGATTATGCTCCTGACTTAGAGAGATCATAGGATTTTTGATAAATTATCGTAGTGCGAGTTCTGGCTGGAGTCAGTGACATTCTTAGGATTTGTGGTGTCTAAGGATGGGATTATGATGGACCCAGTGAAGATTGAGACTATTTGTGATTGGGCTAGACCTACATCTTCGTATGGGGTTCATAGCTTTATTGGTTTGACTGGTTACTATAGGTGATTCATTGAGTGTTTTGCTACTATTGCAGTGCCGATAAAAAAATTGACCCAGAAGGAGGTTCTTTTCCAGTGGTCTGAGGAGTATAGGTCGAGCTTTTGGAAGCTCAAGGGATTTCTCACTTCAGCTCTTATATTGGCTCTTCTTATCGAGGGTGAGGGATTCACCATATATTATTATACTTCTGGTGTTGGTCTGGTTGTGTGTTAATGCAATAGGGTTAAGTTATTGCTTACGCATTAAGGTAGCTGAATGTCCATGAATGCAACTACCCCACTCATGATCTAAAGTTAGCGATGATAGTTTTTGCACTTAATACTAAGCCAAGCGGGTATCCCCAACTCTCAAAATGCCAGGCAAGGCACAAAAGGTATATGCATCCACATTGATCATCGTAGCTTTCAAAGTCTTATGACCCAGAAAGAGCTTATTCTAGGCAGCGTAGATGAATGGAGTTACATAAGGATTATGACATCCCTATTCTATACCATTCGAGCAAGGTGAATATAGATGCCTTGAGTTGGAATGCTATGAGTATGGATAATTTAACTTCTATTTTAGCTTCTCAGAGGCTGTTGGCATAGGAAATCTAGTCTTTGACCAACTTGAGAGTGTGACTTAATATTTCTGACCCGAGGAGGATTCTTGCTAGTGTTGAGATGAGGTCTACCTTACTTGAGCAGATCAGGGTCGTCAGTTTGAGGATACAACTTTGTATCATCCTTGATTAGGTGTTGATTGGTGAGTCCAGGAGGGTTGCTATAGATTCTAAGTGTATTTTGAGATATGATGATTGCATTTATGTTTTGAGGGTTGGTGATTTAATTCAATCGATATTGTGTGAGGCTCATAACTCTAGATATTCTATACACCCTGGACAACTAAAATGTATAGAGATTTGAGGCAATACTATTGGTGAAATGGAATGAAGAGAAATGTGGCAGACTTTGTAGTTTATTGCCTATGTTATCAACATGGGAAGGCCGAGCACCAAAGGCTCGGTGGCTCGATTCAGAGGTTGTCCATTTTCGAGTGGAAATGGGAGTAGATCACCATGGATTTTATTAGTGGTTTGCCTCATACCTCCTATGGTTCTGATGGTATTTGGGCCATTGTAGATCGATTGACCAAATCAACATATTTCATTCATAGTCAGATGTTCTTTATTGCCAAGAGGTTAGACCGTATCTATGTTCGTGAGGTAGTTTGCCTGTATGGAGTGCCTATATCTATCATTTTAGATTGGGTCTCGATATTCACCCCTAGCTTCTGGAGAGTTTTTCAGGAGGAGTTAGGTACTTAGATGGATATTAGTACAACTTTTCACCCTTGGATCAACGGGCAGATGGAGCAGACTATTCAGGTTCTCGAGGATATGCTCTAAGCTTGTGTTATGAATTTGGAGGCCAGTGGGAGCAACACTTAGCTTTAGCGGAGTTCATGTCAATAATAACTATCATTCGAGTATTGAGATCACACCATTTGAGACATTATATACTAGACATTATCAATCTCCAAAAGGTTGGTTCAAGAGCTTCGAGATTCGACTTCGTGGTACTAACTTGCTTTTGGAGTCACTGGGCAAAATCAAGATAATTAAGCATAGACTGAGGGCAGGTCAGAGTGGGTAGAAGAATTATACAAAATATAGACTTCGTGTCTTGAGGTTTGGAGTTGGAGACCAAGTATTCCTTTGAGTATCGCCCATGAAGGATGTGATGAGCTTCGAGAGGAAAGACACGATCAATCTCAGATATACTGGACCTTCTGAGTTCCTCCGTATAATTGGAGAGGTGGCTTATGAGTTAAGAGGTGGCTTATGAGTTAACAGTGCCTCTAGATTTTGTTGTTGTTCATCCAATTTTCTGTGTTTCTGTGTTGTTGCGCTATATTCTTGATGAGTATTATGTGCTTTGGTGGGACTCAGTTTATTTGGATGAGAGGTTGACCTTTGTAGAAGAGCCGGTGTTCATCTTGGCTAGGGATGTTAAACGGTTGTGCTCTAGGGAGACTCCGATAGTTAAGGTTGAGTGGTAACACCGCCCGATAGATGAGACTACTTGGGAGATCAAGAGCGAGTGCGACGCCTAGTATCCTCACTTGTTTGAGCCTTCAGGTACATCCTAACTCTTTATTTTCGTGGATGAAATTTCTTTTAGTAGTGGATACTTTAATGACCCTCTAAGTCATTTTCTACATTTCAAAGCATTTTTGAATTTAGAGCTTTCTTATAGCTGCACAAGTGATTTATGACTTACTGGAGCTGAAAGTTCAGTTACCGAGCAGTTATTATGGTTTTTAAAGTTATTTCCCTATTTTGAAGTTGTCACAGGTAATAATTGGCTATCGGGTGATAACTTTAGTCTAACGACCTTGTTTGCTAATTTTGATAGTTTCATCAGTAATTCGTCCGCTTTAGCAGTTGGTCAGGCCCAGTGGGTATTTCTTTAGCGGTAACCTCTTAAGCGACACCTAGGAGGCCATTAAATGCCTCTTTTGCTAGATTTTCTCCCTATTTTTTCACAATCTCAAGAGCTTGGATCCATAGAGAGTGTGGAATATTAGGAGAGCATTCATTAGGAGATTTTGGGGTATTTGTGAGCTCGAATCACTCATTTCCTTCTTAAAATCTTGGTAAGATACTGTTTAATTCATAGTTAATTCCTCAATTTATTCCTAAAATCCCTAGATTCTTGTTGACTAAATAGCGGTATCGATTAAGTTTAGAATTTACCCATTCTTAAGGGTAAATATTCCTTGAACATAGAGGGACGCATTGATGATTTCAAAAGTGTAATTCTGCAAGCAGGCCCCATATAAGATTTTGGCTTGATATTGGACTTGAAACATAAAAATGCAATATGGTTACTGTTGTTCTCATATTTATGATTAGGTTACTATTTTAATGGTGTGGCATCAAGCGGAAGCTTCTCGAAAGAGGAAATCGCCAATTTAGCAAACTTCACTGGGATTTCTCTATCCTCCAGGAAGGCTAGGTTTACCTTTCTCATAGATTGGGCTAAATTAGAGTATATTTATGATAATTTACTAGATGTGGGCCGGTAATTAACACTTGGAGTTACATTTAGCGTGAATTGAATTATTTAGTCAATTAGAGGCCGAAATTAGGCGTAATTGACTTAGCTACTTGTTCTTTAGGTAGAATTGTATTCCTAGGACTCAATTAGAATTTTTAGCTTCTTGTAATATGATT
>NC_061122.1:83598352-83627312 GCF_002878395.1 Capsicum annuum
TATTCTTACCATAGCTGTCAATTTATCTTCTAATTTTAATTCTTCTTTTTCTAACATTAAATATAAATGTTCACCAATTTTCTTATATCTTCTTCCTAGATTAGAAAATACTATTTTTCTTTTTAATCCTTCGTGATTTTCATATATTTTTCATCTATTATAAATTCTTCTTTGTTCATTTTATTGTGAATAGTTCATGTTATATATATATTCTAAACTATCTATTTGTGATTCTAATTTTGATATTTCATATTTTTGTGTATTTATTGAGTTTTCACTAACTTCGGTAAATATATTATAATGTAGTCTTTCTATTCTTACTTTTAATTCTTTACGTTTTTTAGAAATAATTTGTTTTAGTTCTTTGTATTTTTGTACTTTATTCATTTAATCCAATCTAAATTCAAACATATATGCTACTGTTGTATTTTTTTAAATGACTGGGCTTTGGTCACTATTAGCATGGTAATCTGGATATTTTCCCTTAAACAACGCCTCTACTCTGGTTACTCCCCACCACGGCTTCTTGCCTCATTGGTTTCACCTTTAGGATGACATAGTTCTTAGGGATTTTTCTCCGTTTTCACTTTGCTAATAAACTTCTTAACATATTATTCTTCGAATAATTCTACTATAAAGTAACTAACATGAATTTATTTTATCATACCATGATTGTTGGGAATTATGAATTTAGCTATTCATAATCATAAATAAATATACCTGTTCGGGTAGATTTGATATTTCTAAGGTTTGTTTCTCCATAACTTTTTTCATTGAAATAAATCTGTTTTTTAATAACTTAGCAAAATATTTGTTGTGGACAGGAGAGAGTTTTTGCTTCAACACATGAAGGCTTGCTTTGTAATGCTTTCGGTTCATCTTATTTATAGACTGAATGGATCTTTACAAGAGTATTCATGTTTTTTAAAATTAGTCTACTTTATAAAAAATCTTCTAATAAGATAAAAATTATTAATGCCTAGACTAATAATAGTCAAAAAGCTTAAAAAGTCTAAAAAGTGGTAAAATCCTGATTTACAATCGAATTTACTAAAATAATAATATCCCTGTATTTATCTTATTTTTAATATCTTATTTAGTATTGGATAATTATATGTCAGGAACAAAATATCTTCACTTGGAAGCGCCAAGGTGGAAAACTATTAAAGTTTACGTTGGCACAATCTAGTTTTTCAAGAAAATTGAGTTATATTTCTACCTAGCTCTGACAAATGAAAAAAAAACATTGAAAATAAGAGTAAGAAAATGTAAAGGCAAAGGGATAAGAGGAATTGGAGATGAATGGCTTGCACACACTCTACTTTTATAAGAAACCTTTAAAACTGGAGAGTTTGAGAAGCCAAAGTCTAGCAATAAATTAGAATTACTTTAGTGCTACTACGTGGGATGAAGCAGTAATTTGGTTATATGGCAATTACTGCCACGTGGGATAGTCATTATTTATTTTGTGAGACTTCTCTTAAGTAATTTAGTAAATTATCTATAAGAAACTAGAAGAAAATGTAAAACAAAAATTACAATAAATAAATAGAAATGAAGATTAAAGAGAGATGTCACATCAATTCTTCTATATTTTTTTATTATTATATATTAATTTTGTAATATATAGTATTTTCTAATCTATGCTAATTTAATTGATATTTGAGTAATCTTATATCATCAATAATATTTATTTGACCTTTTCAAATTTTTAATTTCTTTTCTAATCATATATTAATGTCAAAAATCACTAAACATTAAGGGCAAACAAAAATTAATTAATTAGTTGTATCTTGATTTTGTAAAAACGAAAAAGGTCAAAAATGAGTTTGAACTGTGCACAAATTCTTAGTGAATAGTTTGGTCTTTGTTTCTCTGTCGTCAACAATTTGGACTAAACATATTCCTTTTGTTAATGAGTTAAAAATGTCTTTTTCTAAATATATATATATATATATATATATATATATATATATATATATATATATATATATTCTTTAAACACATTATTTTCTTAATAATAATTTTTCATTAGAAATGTTAATCCTATTTGAATTCAAAAAAGATTAAAAAATAAAAATATATCATATTTATTATAAACTTTTTTACCGTTATCTAAATGAAAATTAATGATGAAGTCACTTAGATCATAATTGATAAAATGAGATTGAAAGGAAAAAAGATTCTTACATAATTATTAGTTTAAGTGATTTTAAAAGAAAAGGAACAAAACAGGGTCCCTTAAAAATATTGGTTTTAGGAAAAAGTACAAGAAGTAGCAAATTAAAATTTATAATTAAATTAAATAGAGATATTTTTACAAAATTAAGTTATATAATAAAAATAGCAATATTTTTGATGGGACCAAGCCACTACCGATTTTTATGGTTATCATGTGTAAACTTTCCTCCTTTTCATGTCTATGCATTTATCTCCTTCCTTTTTTTTATTTTATCTTTTTTACACTTTTTCAATTGTTCTTCTATTTTTTAGATTTCAAATTCAGCTATATTTTTCATGTTGTCCATATAAGATCATGTTCCACAAATCAGGTAAGCATTAATTTTAGTTATTGCATGTTATCTTTTTTTTTTTTTTTTAAATTCATCTAATTTATATTTTGTATTTTTATTTTTACCATTATCGCCATTTTCTATTTTTTAAGCTTTTATTTTTAGAATTGTAGAGGTCTGCTCTAATGGAAAAACACACACCACGTAGAAGATCTTATAGAGGTATACCCCATATCAATTTAGTTTTTGTTAATCCACCATTCTTTAGTATTGGACTTTCTCAAGTTGAAAATATAAATGTGGTTTCTATGCCTATACAATCACAAAATTAGTGAGGTTTGATGAGGTGAGATCGAACCATCGTAATAATCCAGAGATGATGGTTGAAATTATGAAAGAAAAGGGATTGAAAAAAATTTCTTCTCCAAAATTCCAAACAAATCAAAAGAAATTGAAAAAACCAACAAATATTTCAAGTTCAGAAGTTGAAAAATCTTCTGAAGATGATTCTGAAGAAGAAGAATAAGAGGCATTTTATTTTTTTGAATCTTGTAATTGTTTGTGTATGTATTTAGTATCTAAGTTAGCTCTCTCTATGTTATATTTGTATTTTTACTACTCATAATATTTATTTAACACTGATGAGTGTTGTATTTGTAATGTGTAATATATATATATATATATATATATATATATATATATATATATATATATAAATGTATGTAGTTGTTGAATAATGATTTGTATATGCTCAGAATAATGTTATTGTATATATATGCATATGAGTCATGTAAATGTATTTGTATTTTTATTTATTCATTCAATTTGTATTTGTAAGTTATGAAAATTTTGATTAGATTTGTATTTTATATACAAATACATACAGGTATGATTTGTATATCTAATTGAGATTTATGTCTTTTTTTGTTGTATAGGTTCCGAGTGATTTCATATTCATGGCAAGAAAACTATCCAAGTTTGCACCACATATGTACTGTCACATAGACAATAAAATTGAGAATACTTTTAAGGCTATATTATCTAAGGAGCAGTACAAGACTTTTGTGATCGAAATATTATCGAAATTTACATAAAGATGAAGCATTGTTATGTGCAATCACAATTGTGCAAATGTGTTATGTCACTAGAGACTAAAGATAGTTCTGCTAGTGCCATAATTATATGTGTAAATGGGACACTTCTATGTTTCACCCTAGGGAGTTTACCATAATTACTGTTTTGAATTGTGTTGCTAACAAATGTGATTTTACATTTGATGAAAGGTACTAAATAGGATACTTGCTCACCATTTTAGTAGTTTCAATAGTATTAAAAACGATAATTGTTGCAGCGATCACTGACAAAATAAGGGGGAAAGACAATGACAATGACACATTAAAGTTTGTCATTTTGTATTTTATACACACTTTCATGTTAGAAAATGTTGACCTTGCTGTACTAGTGAAAGAAGTCCATTTAATCCATATTTATTGAGTTGGATCACTTACATTTTAAATGGATAAATATGAACATCAACTCATTTTAAAAGCTAATACAAATATGAATAAAATGGATAAAATATAAGTATCCATTTAAACACAAAAATCACAACTTATGCTTAAAATTTTTAATTGTACTACAAAAATTTATTAGGGTAGGGGAGAGATGCGGTGGGGTGGTTGGTGTTAGGGTTGAGGGGAGAACTTTTTTTTTTTTTAGATTTTTTCATCTTTTTTAATAAAAACTTGAGGGGTAATGAGGGGTGGGGGTGGAGGGAGGGGGAATTTTTTTTATTTAAAGGAAAATTGGAGGTGGAGGGGGCTGAGGGTAGGGTAGGGTAGGGTGGGGGTGGGGTGTAGTTTTTGTTTTCTTTTTGAATTTTTCTATTATTGTAATATATATATATATATTCTTGGGGGTGGGGGCGGGTAGAAAAGTTTGTAAATTCATTTTTCATTTTTAATTTTTAATTTTTTTTTTAAAAATTTAGGGAACGGGGGTAGGGGCAGGGTAAACTGTAATACTCGTGCTTTTTCTTAGCTTGAAAATCCTCTTAAGGATGTTAGAACTTAATTTGAAATAAGAATTTATTCTTATACACGTGCTATTTATATAATTATTACTTTCTATCACATGGGAAATTGAATAAGCTTTCCATCGATATATAATTCGCCCAAATCCGATACCCGGGCGAAGAGTTAGAGCCTTTTAGTGAGACAGTGTCTGACCTGAGCCTTCAGCGCGTCACGGAGATAGCTCAAATGACAAAATGTCAAATTACAGTATTGCTCTGTGATACTGGTGCGTCGCGCCAAACTTCCAGGTCGTAGACAAGGTGGCAACACGATAGCTCCGCGTTGCGCCACCATGCAGTTTTTCAATTGTCGATTTCCAGTGACACAACTCGATAACGCCACTTCTCGCCAAGGGCCCAACTCAAAAAATTTTACTGAAAATTTAATGACGTGTCCAGGGTTAAAAGGGTCAACTTTCTACCCCTATATAATCCCTTTAACACGTTATTCATCCACTTTTCACCCAAAACATATTAGTTTCTCTCAAGTTTATCTCAAGAACAAGCTAGGGTTTCTATTGGGGATTAAAATTCAGGAAGGTTTCACCATCAATCTTCACGAAATCACGATCTAAGGTATGCATAGTGTTCATTCATGGGGCTCCTTTCGTCCATGAAGTCCAAGAATCCCATTTCAACTATAAGGTATAGATATTCTTCATGTGTTCATGCTTTGTGTGATCTCTTTCATGTCGATAAATAAGGAATTAATTTTTATTCCATGATTTGATGATAAATTCCATGTGGGTTGATTAGTATAGATAAAGATTTATGAAATCTCATGACTAAAACCTTGTATGATGAAATTGGAAGTGAACCATGATGTTTAATTGCTATACCATGATGTTTACATGTACCATGCCTGTTATATGTTTGATTAAATGCCTAGATGAAGGAATATTGTCTAACTAGCATGATATCATGAAATCCCCATGTATGTACAAGTTCATGCCTACTACATGTTTGATGAAACCCTTCTATGAATGTAGTAGGTATTATGATGTTAGTCAAGTCTTCAAGTAAATCATGCTATGTCAGTTTCCTTCTATCGAGTCCTGGGGGTACTTGTACCCGAAATATTAGCTGTATGCCTAGAGCTATGTCATATTTTCATGATACTCTCAGTCAAGCTATGAACTCTTAGACTTCAGATAGTCTTATGACTCAGGAAAAATTTCCATGATCTCAGGACTCAGTCAGTTGTTAGATATCAGTAGTAATACATGAGCCAAGGAAATTCAGTAACTTAGTCCATGTTCATTTTAGTTCAGTAAATTATGTTCAGTTTCCATTCAGATGGGAGTAGGAATTAGCATCGAGTGAACCCAAGGATGGGGACTCACCTATTATACTAGGGTGTGATTCCTAGAAGCAATCCTTGCGTTCCAAAACTATGTAGCCAACATAGGTTGAGACATCGTAGCCTGCTATATGAGGTGGCTTAACCTGTTATGTGAGGGTTCCCACCGTTCTCACTAGAGTTACCTATTATAGGAGAGTTACTCACATGTTGTCCTTACCAGTGGCGCGGTATTGACACCCTTCCAATTAGGGCATAGATTGGACCCCCGCTCAGCTATTATAGCACTTTTGGGGCATGTCGATTAGATACTACTTCCCACAGTTTCATGTTATAGAATAGAATTAGGACTGTTAGATATAGTCAATCAATCTCAGTAATAGAACTCAGATAGTTCTTCAGATTTCAGGACTGTCAGATACAGTCAACTCAGTTACAGTATGGAACTTAGATAGTTATAGTCACCCACGTTATCAGTTATACTCAAATATAGTCACCCATGTTATCAACAATATTCAGATATAGTCCTTCATGTAATCAGTCATATCAGTTACTAGTATGTCACATTATCAGTATATAGACTCAGAAATCACGAAATCACGTTGTAAGTTATAGTTACGTATTTATGCACGTATTCTCATGTTCATTTTAGATAGTCAGTTAGCATTATTCATGCATGTGAACCCTTGCATTTAGCCTACATCACATGTATACTCGGTACATATGTACTAACGCATTCGCGCTTGATGCTTTCTTTTTATGTTACACCATCGATTCAGAGACATGAGTTCTAGATCAACAGTAGATTCTAGATTCAGCAGTCAGAGTAGAAGTGAGTCCTCATCCTTTATGGACATAATGATTTTCTAGTATTTCCTTGATTAGATTATCAGTTGGAGTTATTTGGGGACATGTCCCATAAAATTCTTATTCAAATTCTTCAGACAGTAGAGGCTTTTAGACTGATGCAGACTAGATACAGACTATCATGTTTTAGAATTTAATTTTATTTTGGGTATTCTATTACCCTACACAGATGTTACGTTATTTAGTTATGTTTATGATCGAATCTTATGGCCTTTCAGTGCATGTTTTCGCATTATTATGTTATCTTATGCAGTATACAGATATAGATATCAGTCATGGGTTAGCTTGTGGTCCTTCAGGGTCATGAGCACCATGTAGCATTCCAGTTTAGCAAATCGGATCATTACAAACTTAGTATCAGAGCCTAAGGTTCAATAGAGTCCAAGGAAGTCTGAAAGCCACATCTAGTAGAGTCTTGTACATGGGTGTGTTGCGCGCCACGTTTATGTGCAAGAGGCTATGAGATGTTTTAAGAATAGTTTCCCTTCTTTCAGTATTTATGTCATGCCTATGAGTATAATCACAAGTCAGTCTCTCAGTCTAATCTGCTTTTTCTCTTTATTTCAGAACATGCCTATTAAGAGAAGAAATTTGTTAGCCCCTCAGCCCGAAGAACCTTTGGGCGATTATGTTTCTCATACAGAGTTCAGGTCCACATTTACCACTCTTGCTCAATCAGTCGCTGCTCATAATAAACGGCTAACAGTTGTTTCAGCCAACCCAGTGGCTAACTCAGCTGCAGTGAGGATTCAGGACTTCACCCAAATGAATCCTCCAACCTTCCTCGGGTCTAAGGTAGAAGAATACCCTCAGGAATTCTTAGATCAAGTTCAAAAAGTGACATATGCCATGGGGGTGACTATTGTTGAGAGTACTGAGCTAGCTGCACACCAGTTGCAGGATGTGGCTCATTCTTGGTTCAAACAGTGGAAGTCTGAAAGATCAGATGATGCAGGTCCTATAGAGTGGGAGAAGTTTGTCACTGCATTCTTAGACAAATTCTTTCCCCAAGAGGTTAGAGAAGCCAAGGTGCTAGAGTTCATTTACCTCAGGCAGGGCAAAATAAAAGTGAAAGAGTATTCTTTTAAGTTTACTTAATTAGCCAGGTATACCCCTCATGTGGTTGCAGACAGTAGATCCAAGATGAGTAAGTTCGCTTTAGGGGTGAACGACAGCGTGGTTAATGAGTGTAGATCCGCCATGCTGAACAATGACATGAACTTAGCTAGACTTATGACCCATGCTCAGCAGATAAAAGAGAAAAAAATTAAACAGAGGGAAAAATAGAATAACAAAGCAAAGACCGATCGTTTTAACTTTGCTCAGCCTAAATCAGAAGGAGAAAACCATTCTCAGTTTCATCCTAAGTCATCTGTTCCAGCCCCCTTTATAGCTAGTGCTCCAGTTCCTAAGTTCAAAGAGGGTAACGAAGATAGAGCGCTAGGCTCTAAGACCCAGAGAAGTGTTAGTAGTGCTCGCACCTATCCTATTTGCCAGACTTGCGGTAAGCACCATCAGGGTAATTGTAGAGCGGTAGTGGTATTTGTTTTGGTTGTGGCAAGCCAGACCATAGAGTTAGAGACTGTCCTCAGCCAGGTTCTCAGGGTCAATAGAATCGCTCCTCAGCTCAGTCTGGTCACCTAAATCAGTAAGGTGCCATTTCCAGTGCTACTAGCGGGCAACACCCAAATTATCTCTATGCTCTTTAAACTTGACAAGATCAGGAAAGTTCTCCTGATGTAGTTACTGGTATGTTACATATCTTTCATGTGCATGTTTACTCTTTGCTAGATCCAGGAGATTCTTTGTCTTTTGTTACTCTTTATATAGCAGTTGATTTCGGAATCAATTTCGAAATTCTAGCAGAGCCCTTCACTCTACCCCAGTGGGTACAACCATCATAGCCCGGTGGGTATACAGGAATTGCCCGATTATGATATTTCAAAAAGTCACTTCAGCAGACTTAGTCGAATAGATATGACTAATTTTGATGTCATTCTCGGCATAGATTGGCTTTATTCCTGCTATGCCACAGTCGACTACAGAAACAAAATAGTTTAGCTTCAATTCCCTGATGAACCCATCCTAGAGTAGAAGGGTAGCATATCCGCTTTCAGGGGTCAACTTGTTTCCTACCTATGGGCAAGGAAAATGATATCTAAGGAGTGTGTTTATCATCTAGTTCATGTTAGAGATTCCAGTTCCAAGGCTCCCAGTATTGAGTGAATATTCAGATGTCTTTCTCGAAGATCTTCCAGGAATTCCTCCCAAAAGGGAAATAGACTTTGGTATTGATTTTCTTTTAGACACTCAGCCTATCTCTATTCCGGCATATAAAATGGCATTAACAGAACTCAAGAAACTAAAAGAACAGTTGAAGGATCTCTTAGATAAGGGATTCATTAGACCTAGTGTTTCCTCATAGGGTGCACCAGTCTTATTCGTGCACAAGAAAGATGGTTCACTCAGAATGTGTATAGCTTACCGTCAACACAATAAAGTCATGATCAAGAGCAAGTATCCTCTTTCCAAAATCGATGACTTATTTGACCAACTTTAGGGTGCCAGTTATTTCTCTAAGATAGACCTCAGATCTGTCTATCATCAGCTCAGAGTTAGAGAATGTGACATCCTAAAGACAGCGTTCCATACGCGGTATGGTCACTTCGAATTTCTAGTCATGTCATTTGGTCTTACCAACGCCCCAGTAGCTTTCATAGATTTGATAAATCGTGTGTTCAAATAGTACTTGGACATGTTTGTCATAGTCTTCATAGATGATATTCTGGTCTATTCCCGCATTGAGCATAATCATGCAGACCATCTCAGAACAGTACTCCAGACTCTCAGAAATCATCAGTTATTCTCTAAATTTAGTAAGTGCAAATTTTGGCTAAGATCAGTATCATTCCTTGGCCATATTGTTTCTGATGATGGCATTAGAGTAGATCCTCAAAAGACTGAAGTAGTAAGAAACTGGCCTCGTCCTATTTCTCCATCAGATATCAAGAGTTTCTTGGATTTGGCTGGATATTACAAATGGATTGTTCAGGGATTTTCTTCTATTGCAGCTCCTATGTCTAGATTGACTCAGAAGAAGGTCAAGTTTCAGTGGTCAGATTCATATGAGAAGAGTTTTCAAGAATTGAAGACTCGACTTACCTCAGCTCCTGTTCTAGCTCTTCCAAATAGTTCAGACGGTTTTGTAGTTTATTGTGATGCATCCAGAGTGGGTTTAGGTTGTGTCCTCATGTAGCATGGTAAGGTCATAGCCTACACCTCCAGACAACTTAAACCCCATGAGAAGAATTATCCTACTCATGATCTTGAATTAGCATCGGTAGTATTTGCCTTGAAGATTTGGAGGCATTATTTATACGCTGTTCATGTAGATGTCTTCACAGATCATAAAAGCCTTTATTATGTCTTTTCTCAGAAAGATCTTAATCTTCGTTAGAGAAGGTGGTTAGAGCTCTTAAAAAATTATGACATGAGTATCCTCTATCATCCGGGCAAGGCCAATATAGTGGCCGATGCTATCAGTAGACTCTCAATGGTTAGTTTTTCTTATGTTGAGGATAGTTAGAATAAGTTAGCTCAAGAAGTACACCAGCTTGCTAGACTAGGCAGTCGCTTAGTCGATTTTTCAGAGGGCGGTGTATGTGTTCAGAGTAGTTCAGAATCATCTCTAATTTCCGAGGTGAAAGAAAAACAAGATAAGGATCCTAGCCTTGTCATGCTAAAAGAGTAAGTTCAGAATTAGAAAATAGAGGTTTTTTCCCAAGGAGGAGATGGCATCCTCCGTTGTCAGGGTCATCTATGTGTTTCAGGTATAGATGACATAAGGAAGCGAATTCTTGCAAAAGTGCTTGGTGCACGTTAATCTATTCATCCAGGGGCCACTAAGATGTACTGCAATTTGCGGGAAATCTATTGGTGGAGTGGGATAAAAAGAGATGTTGTAGAGTTTATGGCTAAGTGGTCTACATGTCAGCAAGTTAAGATAGAGCATCAGAAGCCTAGTGGTCCTATGCAGGAGTTTAGTATTCCTACTTGGAAGTGGGAAGTTGTAAACATGAACTTCGTAATGGGTTTACCTTGAACTCGTCGTCAGCATGATTCATTCTGGGTCATTGTAGATAGAATAACCAAATCAGCTCTTTTCCTTCTATTTCATACCTCTTATTTAGCTGAGGATTATGCCAAGCTCTACATTAAGGAGCTGGTCAGATTGCATGGTATTTTGTTGACTATTATCTCAGACAGAGGTACCCAGTTCACCTCTCATTTTTGAAAAGCATTCCAAAAGGGTTTTGGTACCCAAATTCATCTCAGTACAACCTTTTATCCTCAGACAGATGGTCAAGCAGAAAGGACTATTCAGACGTTAGAAGATATGCTAAGGGCGTGTGCAAATGATTTCAAGGGAGGTTGGGATGACCACTTGCCTTTGATTGAGTTTGCATACAACAATAGGTATCATTCTAGTATTCAGTTTGCTCTATTCAAAGCTCTATATGGTAGGAGATATAGATATCCAATTGGTTGGTTCGAAGTTAGTGAGGCCTAGGTCATAGGGCCTGACTTGGTCTTCGATGCTTTAGAGAAAGTTCAGTTAATTAGAGAAAGACTCCGACTGCTCAGAGCCGACAAAATTCTTATGTAGATGTTCGTAGAATGGATCTTGAGTTCGAGATTGGTGACTATGTCTACCTCAAGATCTCTCCTATTAAGAGAATGAAGAGATTCAATAAGAAGTGAAAACTCAATCCCCGATATGTCGGTCCCTTCAAGATTCTCAGTCGATTTGGCAAGGTAGCTTATGAGCTCAAATTGCCTTTAGATCTGCCTCAGGTCATCCAGTCTTTCATATCTCTTTGTTCAAGAAGTGTATAGGTGACCCATCATTCGTAGTCCCTATTTAGAGCATAGATGTTCAGAACAGCCGCTCTTATGAAGAGATTCCAGTTAAAATCTTAGACTATCAGACTCGTAGATTGAGGAACAAAGAAGTCCCTCTAGTTAAAGTTCTTTGGCAAAATTAGTCCTTCGAGGGAGCTACTTGGGAAACAGAAGTAGAAATGCGTACCAAGTACCCTCACCTTGTCCCCGTCGACTCAGATCAAGCTCAATGTAATAGTTCTCCTTAAGCTTACTCAGTTTTATGATTAGTGTGCATCACTAACTTAGTATACCATGATAAGCTTGGTATTAAGTACCACCACATATTCAGTCATGTATTCATGTATCGAATTAATTATATAGTTATGCATCAAACATGTATTCTCATTGTGAGAAAACTTAGTTCTTCAAAACTTTTAGTTATGCATTTATGAATCAGTTACGCATGCATCAAATATGCATGTTCAGTATGTTATGTTCAGCTTGTTAGGCCCATCCGTCATGAGATCATGTTCAGTTCATGTTCAGTTTATTGTTTCCCCTCTCAGTTAGTCTCATTCGAGGATGAATATTCTCAAGGGGGAGATATTATAATACCCATGCTTTTTCTTAGCTTAAAAATCCTCTCAAGGATGTTAGAACTTGCTTTGAAATAAGAATTTATTCTTATACACGTGCTATTTATATAATTATTACTTTCTATCACATGGGAAATTGAATAAGCTTTCCATCGATATATAATTCGCCCAAATCCGATACCCGGGCGAAGAGTTAGAGCCTTTTTAGTGAGACAGTGTCTGACCTGAGCCTTCAGCGCGTCACGGAGATAGCTCAAATGACAAAATGTCAAATTACAGTATTGCTCTGTGATACTGGTGCGTCGCGTCAAACTTCCAGGTCGTAGACAAGGTGGCAACTCAATAGCTCCGCGTCGCACCACCGTGTAGTTTCCCAATTGTCAATTTCCAGTGACACAGCGCGATAACACCGTGTCGCGCCAAGGGCCCAACTCGGGAAATTTTTCTAAAAATTTAATGATGTGTACAGGGTTAAAAGGGTCAACTTTCTACCCCTATATAATCCCTTTAACACGTGATTCATCCACTTTTCACCCAAAATATATTTGTTTCTCTCAAGTTTATCTCAAGAACAAGCTAGGGTTTCTATTGGGGATTCAAATTCAGGAAGTTTCACTATCAATCTTCATGAAATCATGATCTAAGGTATGCATAGTATTCAATCATGGGCTCCATTCATCTATGAAGTACAAGAATCCCTTTTCAACTATAAGTTATGGATATTCTTCATGTGTTCATGCTTTGTATGATCTCTTTCATGTTGATCAATGAGGAATTGATCTCTATTCCATGATTTGATGATAAATTCCATGTGGATTGATTAGTATAGATAAATATTTATGAAATCTCATGACTAAAATCTTGTATGATGAAATTGGAAGTGAGCCATGATGTTTAATTGCTATATGAGGATGTTTACATATACCATGCCTTTCATATGTTTGATTAAATGCCTAGATGAAGGAATATTGTCTAACTAGCATAATATCATGAAATCCCCATGTATGTACAAGTTCATGCCTACTATATATTTGATGAAACCCTTCTATGAATGTAGTATGTATTATTATGTTAGTCAAGTCTTCAAGTAAATCATGCTATGTCAGTTTCCTTCTATCGAGTCCTGGGGGTACTTGTACCAGAAATATTAGCTGTATGCCTAGAGCCATATCATATTTTTTAAGATACTCTTAGTTAATCTATGAACTCTTAGACTTCAGATAGTCTTATGACTCAGGAAAAATTTCCATGATCTCATGACTCAGTCAGTAGTTAGATATCAGTAGTAATCTATCAACCACGAAAATTTAGTAACTCAATCCATGTTTAGTTCAGTTCAGTAAATCATGTTTAGTGTCGATTCTGATAGGTGTAGGAATTAGCACCGAGTGAACCCAAAGATGGGGACTCACCTATTATATTAGGGTGTGATTCCTAGAAGCAATCCTTGCGTTCTAGATCTATGTAGCCAGCATAGGTTGAGACATCGTAGCCTGCTATATAAGGGTTGATGAGGTGGCTTAACCTGTTATGTGAGGGTTCCCATCGTTCTCACTAGAGTTATCTATTATATAAGGGTTACTCACATGTTGTCCTTACCAATGGGGCAGTATTGACACCCTTCCAATTAGGGCATAGATTGGACCCTAGCTCAGCTATTATAGCACTTTTGGGGCATGTAGGTTAGATACTACTTCCCACAGTTTCATGTTATAGAATAGAATTAGGACTGGCAGATATAGTCAATCAATCTCAGTAATAGAACTCAGATAGTTCTTCAGATTTCAGGACTGTCAGATACAGTCAAATCAGTTACAGTACGGAACTCAGATAGTTCCATCAGAATCAGGGCTGTCAGCTACAGTCACCCATGTTATCATTTATACTCAGATATAGTCACCCATGTTATCAGCAATATTCAAATATAGTCCTTTATGTTATCAGTCATATCAGTTACTAACATGTCTGTTATCAGTATATAGACTCAGAAATCACGAAATCACGTTGTCAGTTATAGTTATGTATTTATGCATATATTCTCACATTCATGTTAGATAGTCAGTTAGCATTATTCATGTATGTGAACCCTTGTATTTAGCCTACCTCACATGTATACTCGGTATATATGTACTGACGCATTCGCGCTATGGTGCTTTCTTTTTATGTTACACCATAAGTTCAGAGACACGGGTTTCAGATCAGCAGTAGATTCCAGATTCAGCAGTCAGAGTAGAAGTGAGTCCTCATTCTTCGAGGACATAATAATTTTCTAGTATTTCCTTGATTAGCTTATCAGTTGGAGTTAGTTGGGGTCATGTCCCATCAATTTCTTATTTAGATTCTTCAGACAATAGAGGCTTTCAAACTAGATGCAGACTAGATACAGACTATCATGTTTTAGACTTCAGTTTTTTTGGGTATTCTATTACCCCACACAGATGTTACGTCATTTATTTATGTTCATGATCGAACCTTATGGCCTTTCAGTGCATATTTCCTCATTATAATGTTATCTTATGCAGTATACAGGTACAGATATCAGTCATGTGTTAGCTTGTAGTCCTTTGGGGTCATGAGCACGGTGTAGCATTCTGGTTCAGCAAATCGGGTTGTTATATAGACGGTATATGTGGTAGTAGTGGGGATAAAAAAGTGGGGTGGGGTTAAGAGATTATTTTTTTGTAAAATAATTTTTTTTGGAGGACGGGGGGTCGAGGGAGTAGGACGGGGAAGCAACTTTTTTGTTAAAATTATGTTTTTTGGGGGGAAGGAGTCGGGGTGCAGGGGTGGGGTAGGGGATAAAAAATTAAGTTGATATGCATATAGAAGTTCGAGGTTTTGTCTTTAGGATTTAAAGTGGGTTGAAACCATTTTTACCTAATTTATATTTACCCATATATTATATGGGTAGATTGCAACCCAATCCATTTAAGCTCAATTCGTATTTAGTTCATCCAAATCTGATCCGATCCATCCTTTTACCACCCCTAACTATTGGTATCCCACGTGTTCAATTTGACTAGATTGAGAGTGGTCGGTATAAGGATTATCCCTGTGGATCTATATCATTTGATGAGTTGGATAGTAGTATAAATAAGAAGTTGAAAGTCAAGAAAAGTTTTACCTGCTCCAGGGTTTGCCACTTACTATTCAAGTGTGGTTGTAGGAATGTTGTTCGAAACTTTTCCATGATGTTTCTTCTAAAGTGGACAACCGAATCCGTTAATTGGTAAATTGCAAGATAAATGCACCTCTTCCCCACTTTGATGCTCTTATGACCTTTAATGATTTGATTTTTTGATGAATTTTGTGAAATATTCATTTCTATGTTATTTAACCATTTTAATCTCTTGTGGTTGCATTGTGGTATTTATGAGGTGTGAGAATAATTTAACACAGTTTTCAATACAATTTGATGTGATTTGTGCGAGTTTGTGATTTTTGGTGGCTTGAAAAGTATTATAGTTGACTTTGGTCAACATTTATTGATCTGTGTGACGAATGGCAAAATAGACTATGCCAGTAAATCCAAAACGTCAATTTTAGATTGATAACATGGTTGGTGTGATTTTATAGATTTTATATATCATTTTGATCCTCGATTTGGGAAGTTACAAAATCAGATTTCGAGGATCAACTTAATGAAAATAATATTTTTTCTTAAAAATCTAATATCACCATTAGATTCGAAAAGTTGAATTCGGGTTAGTAATAGGTTTGGTTTGATTTTGTGGCATTTAGATTCCATTTTGACCCTTGGTTCCGAATAGTGTAAATAGGAACCCGTAGGTCAATTTTTATTATAATGAGCTTTTTTCATATATTTGATGATTCCATTAGATTTGAAATATGTTTTACTATCAAATTTCACTATTGGATCTTGTTCATAGGGTTTTGAATAATTTTCGGGGGTCAAAATTAAGTTTTTGAAATTGCTGTACTGGTGTGATCATGTGCGAGAATTTTTGGGCATGTAAGCGACATTATGATACTTTGACCAGGTTGCATAAGCAATCAAAGTGTCACGTAAGCAACCATCGCTGAGTATAAGAATTCAAATTCATATTTTTGACATTTTGAGAGTTAGGAAGCTCCGATTTTGATGATTTTTGATGCGATTTTCTCATAGAATCATTGTCTATTAATTTAGAACTCTATTTTCCCCATTTACCAATAACTTATATTTTATTTTTTGCGATTTCTGGTCAAGTTGAGTATCAAAACCCCATTTTCACCAGTTTTGGGGCTTGGGAGCTAGACTTTGGGTGATTCCAAAGGTTTTTTTGAGATTTCTTACATAGGTAAGTTTCTAATATTATAATTATAACTTTTATCTAAATTTAATCTTAAAAACAACTTCATATTCTTGATTTTTAAAATGTGGTTTGGGGGGTTTTTTTGCTCGTAAAGCTTGAAAATTATTTTTCTTTGATTTGAACCTCATTTTCACTTATTTTTGCATGTGTTTTATGATATAGATTCCTATGAGTATGGGGAATATGTTTCTTAAATAAAATTATGGTTATATTCTTGATTTTTGATAATTTATTTTGGGGGTCCGTTTTGATCTCGACTAAAAAATAGGCAACATGAGTATCGTAGTTTTCTTTTGATGCATAGATTCTATATTTGTATGTTTTAGTTAATTCTGGATCTGTTCATGAGGAAAAATCTCTGGATTAAAGGTTTTTTGGATCAATTTTGGCATTCGGGCAGGTTATGGCTTAACTTTTTTCAAATTGGGTTTGATAGTTAATAATAATGTAAAAGCATACTATGGGTATGGGGTTGTATCATGGAAAATGAGCTAGGTGATTTATATGATCGTGTGGGGGCCTATGTGGATAATATTTGGTGGTTTTTGAAACATTATTGGCTATGTATGATTGTGTGGGGTCTCATATGGTATTGTTGGCTTGGTAATGATATAAGCAGTTTTGGTTACACATTTTTGGTGGAAGAAGCCTCGATTTTTGAATTTATGTGGTATCAATGTCTTTTTTCTCTTATGTTTCACTTAATGGTTTTCTAAATTATTTTGGATCATGGATGGTTGGTTGAATAGAGTGGATTTTTGGCTCACATGGTTGGTACGTTTGTTGGATATTAGATATTCTCATTTTGGTTGGTTATGATAATTACATCCTCATATAATTTTCATTCATGAAACATTGGTACCACCATGGAAATACTAGCTTTTTCGGACAAAAAATGTGAAATCTTGTATATAACTTGTATATAGGTTGATGAACTCCCCATGAGTCCTACGTCTGTAGCTAAGTTCGGTAGGTATGGATTGATGAATCCCTCATAGGTCCCACTTTAGAAGCAGAGGTCGATAGGTGTAACGCCTCAAAAATGGGTCCCGAGACATCACACGGTGCTTAGGACCACAAGTGATCCAAAGCTAACCCTTATACTAGCATAACTCATGAGCAACTAAATAAGATACATAAATTTGAACAAAATAAGCGGAAGATAACTCTTTCCTGAATTTGATAAATACAAAACTGAATTCACACTATTACAACTCTGCTTTTACAAAGAAACTGAAATTGAATATATTAACTTTACTGACTGTCTATGAAGCCTCTACAAATACAACAACAACAACAGCAAACCCAGTGTATTCCCACCTAGTGGGGTCTGGGGGGGGGGGTAAGATGTACGCAGTCCATACCTCTACCTCTGATGAAGTAGAAAGGCTGTTTCCGATAAACCCCCGGCTCAAGGCACGAGATACCACACACACACATAGTAAAGCACAGAAGTAGATTACATAACATAAATACGGCACCCATAAGTAATATAAAACAGAGGAAAGCAGAGGAAAGCACACAGATTCGTAATAAAACATGGAACACGGAACACGGAATCATAACAGGAATAAAACCCCCACCAAGTAATTCCCTACACTAGCGACCCAAACTGGCCCTAATCAATACATATGAATAAGAAAGTAAAGAATATAAATAGGTGTAACTGAAGTCCCCAAAGTAGGAGGACTCATCATCTCACAGACTGGAATCTGCAATTGTCCAAATTTGAATATGCATACTAAAACTTGTACCTACGTTATGAGACAATGTAGCACATAGACGTATATGTGGATCAGTACTTTGGAAATGTACTGAGCATATGGGGGTGAATGCATAAGTAAAAACATATCTCATAATCATAATTTATAAAACAATGCATGCTAAATGTAAATGACTCACATAGCTTGAGAAATCTGAAATCTAAAACTCATAAATCATGAATAATGAAGTATGTAGTATAAATTTCGTGACTCATTACATTTAGCTCAAAAATCTGTAGTTTTATTCCCTTCTCAAAACATATAGACTATGTGGTAACATGCTCACCTCTGTATCTGAGAGCTAAGATTGTAACTTTGAAACTAAAATCTCAAGTAAAACAATATTTGAATAAGCTTGTGAGCCTTTGCACTTAGTATCTAAAAATCTTTACTGACAAAGAAATCTTTCGAAGCTTTAGGGAAAATAACTCATCTCAAAGGAATATGCTTTAGGAACTACTCTGAAAATCTTACTATTAGGGAAAAATACTAAAAATCTATTTATTTACTCTTTACTAGCATAAAGGTTCTCTTAACCGACATAAACCATGTGAGCTACATGGAATCCAACATTTTGTCCTCCTAAGGAAGAAACCTCACGTTGGGGAGAGGCGTCATACTTTTAACAGGGAGTATAACCTTAACTCAATGATCACTATCTTGGCCTTAGGCCCATTAATCTCAATCCTACAGTGGCATGTAGTTCTGGGTATGAAACCATAGTAACTTACCCAACTCGATGCTAAATACTAATTTTAATTAGCTATGCTGATCTCATTGAAAATACACTTTTTTAAAAAATAATCTCATGGTTTATAATGAAAACCAAACTCATATATATCTATAATCTGAAATAAACTTTGAAAAGTGGATTCCAAAACTCAACTGGGATAAGATCAAATACTTTTATTCAACACAAAATATACTAATCTCAGGGTGTTCAAAGCACAAGTTCTTGAAATATAAATACTTAAATTAGGGCCTAATAACCCATTGTTAAACTCATGTAAATTCATAGTAATCATGCTTGTTAATGAACTCAATTATAATTTAACTCAAAATCTGAAAATTTCTGCCATAGGCATGAAAATATGAGAATAGAAATGAAACTTATCTTCAAAATCTCTCAAAAATCATAATTTTGTAAATAGTGATAATGGTATGAATTCCCAATTTAGAACTCAGGTATAAACATTCAAAATCATAAAAAAACATAAGGCTCAAAAAGCTTCTTGAACATACTTCAACAATATCAAAATAATAAGATCAAGAATCTCAATATCATGCTTAAACTCAATTTGGAAATATGAAAAAATGCATTACGCACATAAATACGTGAAATTAGTCATGCAATTTAATAATCATTCACTTGTAAACTCATAATCATCAAATACTTATAATTGGGTATGAACCCTACTTTCAAATAATAAGATACTTGCTGAAGAATATAATTTTGGGCTCAAGGACGAAACGATTGTCCTTGTTCATAATCCCACATACCTTAATTGATGATTTTAGATGAGAAAGCTTGAATCTTTGATTCCTATGATGAATTGAATGTTAAAGCTTGAACTTTGAACCCTTTGGAGATGATCTTGAAAATATTCTTGAAGTTCTTGGATTAAGAACCCTAAATTCTTAATTTTTTTGTTGAAGAGAAGGAGATGAAATTGATGATTCTTGAGGGAATTGATTAGGGTTGTTCTTGAGGGAAAAATTGGAGAATGGGGGCAAATAATGCCCCAATTGAATCCTTAGATCGTGTTTTTACGACTTGGGTTGAGGTGGGAAAAAACCCCATTGCTCTTTATTAATTTAAAGCAAAAATTCATAACCCGCATCCTGATTTTGCCCTCTAGCGCGATGCGCTACCATCGCGGTAGCCCACTGCCTCACACTAAAATGGCTATAACTTTTTACTCGAATACAGAATTTTTGCGAAATTGGTATTTTCGGAAAGCTAATTCAGTTATCTACAATTTGGTGGTATTGGGATGGAAAATTACATGTATATAAAATGTTATACATGTTTAAAGTAGACCCTAGTAGGATTGAATACCAAATTTTTGTCGAATCTAATGTTCTTAGCCCCACTTGGCTCTAAGTGACTTCTATGAACATTATTCACCTAATAAGGACATCACATACTTTGGATTAAAGTCATGCCACAAGAAGTCAAATTATGGATCAAGAGTACGGCAATTACACCTTCACTGCGATGCGTTGAAATCGCGTTAAGCTAATGGAAAAGGACGAGTGTAAATTTGCACTCTGGCGCTATGCGGTGCTATCGTGTTGCGCCACTCAAAATTGAAAATTAGGAATTTAGACCTCTCTATGATGCACCAATATCATAGAGGTCCACTGGAATGTGACGATTGCCATTTTGGCATCCACCGCGATGCGGTGAGTGCTTAGGTGGGATACTTCATTACTAAAAATGCTCTAACTTTTTCACCGAGTGTTGGATTTGGGCGAATTTGATATCGATGGCAAGCTTATTCAATTTTTCACACAATGGAAGGTATAAATCAGGAAAATTCCATATGAAATAAAGGTTATTATTTTTTGAAGCTCACTCTTAACATTCTAGGAATGAATTTTAAGCTAGGAAAAACATGGGGTGTTACAATATCACCCCCGTGGGAACATTCGTTCTCGAATATGGATATTTAAGCTGAAAACACTGAAGAATCTGAGATTATAAGCTATCATGCACAACTGAAATAAACTGAATAACTGAATCTTAAACATAATGAGATACTGAACTGATTTGTGAATGCATGAATTCTAATGAAAATAGCTATATGGCTGATATAGAAATGCGGGCGTCAAATTGTGAGTAACCATTACTTTAGGCTAGATCTGATTTTATGAGAGGTTTATGTCATAAAAAATTCAGGGTATTGCAATATCTCCCTCTTAAGATCGTTCGTCCCCAAATTATATTGATTTGATTGAAATACTAGAAAAAGACTGAGATGACGAATGATAAGCTTACGAGTTGAATCATGATTGATCATCTAGATTCTGAAATTGATGCATAACTGAGCTGAATTCGCAAGGTATACGAAGTGAGCAAATTTTCTTTTAGAATTATATGACTAGATGGGAATATTGAAAACCATAGAAACTTATCTGTATGGCTGCTAGACTGAATTACAGGTTAAATGGGTTCATTCATACTGTACATTCCTCTTCAATGACTATATTCAACCTTCTACTAGATCTCACTAACGTACAATACATCCATCCATATATATACAAACATGACATTCAAGCCTATCTTCATAACCACGTATGCATTTCTAACACACACACATAAAAGCATCTTTCTCATATTCTCCAATACCTCTATCAATAACAACTTCCATTCACTATTCAATTCTTACAAAGACACACATAAAATATTCCTAACTAACCAAGTCATACACAAAAAGCTTCACCTCAATATTCCTTCATTTACAGACCTACATGAAATAAACATACAATAATCTTCCCAACCATAACATATTTACTTTCTCCCACCCACACAAGTATTCATCATCACTACTAGAATCTGGAAGTTTAACTCAGTTACTTACCCTATCATCTCCCCCATAGCTTGAAGCCATCACTCTAAGTCTGTGAACCACTATATAAACTCTAATCTAAACTGCAATCACTTTACTCTAGAGTCTGGCGTAAAATTAATACATATAAAACTAAACTTGCCCTGAAGGACTGTATCTTAACGTGTAACTCCCAATGCTAGTACCTCATTCTGGGATTCCACTCTTAGATTTCTATAGCCTCAAAAGTCATCATATAACAACTTAAACACTCACTAACTTAGAATTTTCATGGTATCAACAGATCTTTATTTGACACCACCTAGAGCTTCAACTCTTACTTCTGTTCTCTTAAACTTCAAGGATTCAAACTTAGATTCTAACACTTAACACGGACATCATCAATGTTTAATAAACCAAACTACCCGTGTCATAGCTTACTAATATCACCTCTCTAAACTTGTATCAAGATCACACCAAAAAGGCTCAACATCATCACCCATAACTCCTTAGCTTAGCTATTAAGAGCATCATATATATATATATATATAACTAGTCTCCTTCCAAAATTTTAGAATTGAAAGAATGCAGACATTTCCAAATTCGGTGCTAAATACTACTCCCTTTAATTAGCTATGCTTATCTCATTGAAAATCGACTTTTTTTAAAAATAATCTCATGGTTTATAATGAAAACCAAACTCATATATATCTGTAATCTGAAATAACCTTTGAAAAGTGGATTCCAAAACACAGCTAGGATCCGAAGATCAAATACTTTTATTCAACTCAAAATATACTAATCTCAGAGTGTTCAAAGCACAAGTTCTTAAAATATAAATACTCAAATTAGGGCCTAATAACCCATTGTTAAACTCATGTAAATTCATAGTAATCATGCTTGTTAATGAACTCAATTATAATTTAACTCAAAATCTGAAAATTTCTGCCATAGGCATGAAAATATGAGAATAGAAATGAAACTTATCTTCAAAATCTCTCAAAAATCATAATTTTGTAAATAGTGATAATGGTATGAATTCCCAATTTAGAACTCAGGTATAAACATTCAAAATCATAGAAAAACATAAGGCTCAAAAAGCTTCTTGAACATACTTCAACAATATCAAAATAATAAGATCAAGAATCTCAATATCATGCTTAAACTCAATTTGGAAATCTGGAAAAATGCATTACGCACATAAATACATGAAAATAGTCATGCAATTCAATATTCATTCACTTGTAAACTCATAATCATCAAATACTTATAATTGGGTATGAACCATACTTTCAAATAATAAGATACTTGCTGAAAAATATAATTTTGGGCACAAGGACGAAAGGATTGTCCTTGTTCATAACCCCACATATCTTAATTGGTGATCTTAGATGAGAAAGCTTGAATCTTTGATTCCTATGATGAATTGAATGTTAAAGATTGAACTTTGAACCCTTTGGAGATGATCTTGAAAATATTCTTGAAGTTTTTAGATTAAGAACCCTAAATTCTTGATCTTTTTGTTGAAGAGAAGAAGATGGAATTGATGATTCTTGAGGGAATTGATTAGGGTTGTTCTTAAGGGAAAAATCGGAGAATAGGGGCAAATAATGCCCCAATTGAAGCCTTAGGTCGTGTTTTTATGACCCAGGTTGAGGTGGGAAAAAACCTTATTGGCCCTTATTAATTTAAAGTTGAAATTCGTAACCCGCATCCCAATTTTTCCCTTTAGCGCGATGCGCCACCATCGTGGCATCCCACTACCTCACACTAAAATGGTTTTAACTTTTCTATCGGGTATCCGATTTTTGTGAAATTGGTATCGTTGGAAAGCTAATGACTATATAAATTTGGTTGTTCTTGAGATGGAAAATTCCATGTATATAAAATAATATATACTTTTAAAGTAGAGCTTTGTAGGATTGAATGCTATATTTTGGTTGAATCTAATGTTCTTAGCTCCACTTACCTCTAAGTGACTTCTATGAACATTATTAACCTAGTAAGGACTTCAAATACTTAGGATTAAAGTAATGCCACAATAAGTCAAATTATGGATCAAAAGTATGACAATTATACCTTCACCGCGACACGTTGAAATCGTGTTAAGCTACTGGAAAAGGACGAGCCACTGGAAATTGGAAATTAGGAATTTCGACCTTTTTGAAATGTTCTAATCTTACGGAGGTCCACTGGAATATGACGATTGCCATTTTGGCATCCACCACGATGCGGTGAGTGCCTAGGTGGGATACTGCATTACTAAAAATGCTGTAACTTCTTCACCGAGTATTGGATTTTGGTGAATTTGATATTGATGGAAAGCTTATTCAATTTCTCATACAATGATTGGTCCAAATATAGAAAATTACATATGAAATAAAGGTTATTCCTTTTTGAAGAATACTCTTAACTTCTAGGAATGAATTTTAAGTTAGGAAAAACACGAGGTGTTACAATAGGTGTATATGGAGGTTGTGTTATGAAATCGTACATCATTGATCACCATCATTATCATTATCTCTAATGTACTTCATATATTGTGCTTATGCTATGATTGTATTTTTGTCTTTGACTTGATATCTATACATCTGTTCTATCTTTTATACTTGTATTTGATATATGTGTATATTTGTTTTTCTTTTTTTACATGTATTTATTATATGTATTTGTATTAGAAATGCTAGAGGAGATAGTGTGGGATACCGTTTGGGACATTTTTTGGTTGCAGGTGACGTGCCCATAGTTTGTGTTTATATGATTTATTTTTTACTTTACTCGATCGGCCTATGATACCTAATAAGTACAAGTGGAATGTACACACCCCTATTGCGCTCTTTTAGTGCAGATCCACGTACAAGTATGCAACACCGATAGCTGATTCAGGCGACTTTTAGGAGTATTTGAGGTAGTGAACATCCTATGCTTCAGAAGTTGGCCTACTGCCTCTTCCTATCTATTACATGTCTTATTTTGTATTCAAATACTTAGTTTTGATCCTCTTTAGACTGTTATTATATCTTTCCACATTTGAGCTATATGTAATAGTTCTTACACCGTGACACGACATTTTGGGATTTGTTTTGGTATCTTTGATTTTATTTTGGCTTTTACTATATATATGTGGTTTGACTTCATTCTAGGGGTCTTGCCTTGGTTTTGGTATTGAATGCTCATTTTATATCAATTTCCATGATAGGCTTACTTGTCAAGGCTTGTTGCGATAAGTGCTATCAAGACCCTTGGTTTTTGGGTCATCATGAATTAGTATCAGAGCATTCGGTTCATTGGTCTTAATAGTTTAAGAATGAGGTGTCTAATAGAGTCTGTTGGATTGATACGTAGACATCATACTTATCTTTGATAAGCTATAAGATGCCTTTAGGCAACTTTTCTTATTTTGTTCCTTATTATAGGGGTAATTCTATACCTTGTGTTCTAAATTGTATTTCACTTTTCTTGCACGAGTTCCTCCAGTTTTGAGTGTAGATTCTCCAGTGGTAATGAAATTTGCTTATGGTGGTACTACACACACCCCAACTGTGTTACTTTTGTGCCGACATCTGAGTATGGTATTCCCAAGGGTAGGAGTTCAACCTTCATCTATATTACTTCCTTAGGTGGGATCTCAGTCATCTAGATTTGCTATGCCTTCTATTATTACATGTACAATTATGTATTTTAAGGATCATAAGAGGTTTGAGAGATTCACTCATTTGGGTCCTCCAAGGTTTAGTGGTGCTATGAGAGAGGATGCCTAGGAGTTCTTGATTAATTGTAAGGACAAGTTGCATAAGCTTGGTTCACTTGCATTACATAGGGTTGCTTATACTACTTAACTATTGAGAGACTCAGCTAGAGATTGGTGGAGGTCACTTGGTAGTTGTAAACCTCTTAATTCTCTAGTCATGACTTGGGATCGGTTTGTTGAGGCCTTTTTAGAGAAGTTTGTGCCTTACAGTCTGAGGGATTAGAGGAAAGATGAGCTTGAATGTTTGGAGTGGAGCTCTATGTCTATTATGGAGTTTGAGGCACGTTTGTATGTCTTGTCTAGGTATTCTTATGCCAATTTTACCATTGATTCTGAGGAGATTTAAAAGTTTGTGAAGGGTTTGGATGTTTCTCTTTAGCTAGATATGACTCAGATTGGTGGGCATGGAGCATTATTTTAAAGTACAGTGAATCTTTCTAAGATGACTGAGACTGTTCTTCGAGTATCTCAGGAAGCGTCAAGAAGGGGCGTCATCAGGGCAAGTTATGAGGTCACATTTCTTGAGGTAGAGATTCTAGAGGTTTCTGTGAGTATCATAGTAGAACCATGTAGGTATCTTTGTAGAGTTTAGTTAGTGTGTCTTCTAGTTCAGCAACTTTAGGTTTTGATTCTGCTAGTAGTCTCTTTCCATGCCTATCCGTGTATCTACCTCTATATGAGACTGTTTAGTGGTGGATTAGGTGTACTGATCTTGTGTTGTGACTTTTGCTATCATGAGACTTTGGTAGATCTGCTTATTTTAGATATGATAGATTTTGACGTAATCTTGATTATGGATTAGTTGGTTCATTTCAACGTTGTCCTAGATTATTATGCTAAGACTATAACTTTAGCTCCACTTGGTGTACTAAGGATAGCTTGGAAAGGTGCACTTTATTTGTGTTCTAAGGGAGTTTTATCCTTCATTCAGGCTCATCGCTTGATTGTGAGGGAATGTTTATCTTATTTGGCTCACATTCGTGATACTAGTGTCGCTTCTTCTCTTTCTTTAGGTTTTGTTTGTGTTGTTTGTGAGTTCATGGAGGTTTTCTCTATGAATTTTCTTAGCGTACTTTCAAATTATGATATTGACTTTGCTATTGATGTTGAGAAGGGCACCAATCCCATTTTTACTCCTCCTTATAGGATGGCCCTAGCTTAGTTAAAAGAATTAAAGGGAGTAGTTGCAGGAGTTGTTGGATAATGGATTTATCCAACCTAGTGTCACATTTGGGTACTCCTATCTTATTTGTAAAGAAAAAGGTTGGATTAATGCATATACGTATTGATATCGACAGCTGAACAAGGTGACAGTTAAGAACAACTATCCTCTTCCTTATATTGATGATCTATTTGATTAGCTTCTGGGAGCTTCAGTGTGTTTGAAGATTGATTTGAGGTCTAGGTATTATCAGCTCAAGATTAGAGCTTCGAATATTCTGAAGACAACCTTTTGGACTTGGTACGATTATTATTAGTTTTTGGTAATGTCTTTTAGATTGACCAATACTGAAGCTGCATTTATGGAGTTGGTGAATCGACTATTTTGATCATATCTCGACTCTTTTATTATGGTATTTATAGATGATATCTTAGTTTATTCCAAGAGTAAGGCTGATCATGAGAAGTATTTGTAAATTGTGATTTAAGGATTGATGGATGATAAATTGTATGCTGAGTTCTCCAAGTATGAGTTTTGGTTGGCGTCTGTAGGAGTTTTGGTTGGTGCCTGTCTCTTTTATGGGTCATGTGGTAACTAAGGATGGTATTATGATTGATCCAACCAACTATTGTAGTTCCGTTGACCAAGTTGACTTAGAAGAAGATTTCTTTCTAGTGGTCTAACGCTTGTGAGGTGAGCTTTCAAAAGCTGAAGGAATTATTGATTTTATCTCTTATCTTTACTTTGCCCAAGGAGGGCATAGGTTTTACCATTTTCTGAGATGATTTATGTGTTGATTTAGGTGCTGTGTTGATGCAGGAGTAGAAGGTGATTGCTTATGCTTCTCATCAGTTGAAGCCCCATGAGAAGAATTACCCTACCCATGATTTAGAGTTGTGCGGGTTGTTTTTGCTTTAAAGCTATGAACGCACTACTTGTATGGAGTCCGTTGTGAGATTTTCTTAAATTATTATAGCCTTTAGTATTTCTTCACCCAGTGGGATCTTAATATAAGGTAGAATCATTGGCTTGAGGTTCTTAAGGATTGCGACTTGACTATTCTCTATCATCCAATAAAGCTAATATAGTTACGGATACCTTGAGCCAGAAGTCAACTAGCATGGGTAGCTTCACTCATATTTTGACTTAAGAGAGGCCTTTTTTCTTAGAGGTTCAGTCTTTAGCAAAATAGATGGTTAGGATTGATGGTTTAACACATGGGTGTATTTTGGCATTCGTGGAGGCTAGTTCTTCCTTGATAGAGCAAATTTAGGCTCATCAGTTTGATGATGTTTGATTAAGAGTGATTCAGGATAATGTGTTGAGTGGTGAGGCAAATGAGGCCTTACTTGATCTAGATAGTGTTTTGAGGATTGGAGGTCGAGTTTGTGTGCCGAGAGTGAGTGACTGGATTAGATCAATTTTGGAGGAGGCTTATTGTTACAGGTATTTCATTCATCCGAGAGGTACTAAGATGCATAATGATTTGAGATAGGGGGTGGTATAAGGAAGTATATTGTAGATTTTGTAGCTTGTTGCCTATGTTACCAGGAGGTGCAGGCTGAGCATTTGAGACCTGCTGGTTTGCTTTAAAGTTTACCTATTCCCGAGTGGAAATGAGAATGAATCACTATAGACTTTATGACTGGGTTGCCCCGTACTTCTTATGGTTCTGATAGTGTTTAGGTCATTGTGCATTAGTTAACCAAATCCTCTCATTTCATTCTAGTTTATGTTTTCTTCTGTGATGATAGGTTGACCTGTATCTATAATCATGAATAGTGCATCTTCATGGCATGCCAATGTATTTCATCTTAGATCGAGTTTCAATGTTCACATCTCAAACAAGTACGTATTTTCAATTCATATGTATTTTCCTTTTATTTTTTTTACATAACACTGTATTGAATAACTTAACAGGAAGGGCAACGAGGAATATTACAAGAGGAACAATAAAATCATACCAATTATGCACTTTGACGTTAGAACAGTTGAAAATAAAAATAGTTCTACATTATGGGTGTTGTTGGTCAGTCATGGACATACTTTCTATGTATTTTCTGAGGCTAAATTTTTTATGTTAAAAGCATATTAGGTACATTATTGGTGATTTCTCTCTCTCTCTCTCTCTCTCTCTCTATATATATATATATATATATATATATATTTTTTTTTTTTTTTTT